>NW_028292584.1:12375149-12518718 GCF_029948245.1 Actinia tenebrosa
ATGGTTACCAGACTCTCTCTTTATGGTCGTTGAACTGTTCAACTTTATCTTGATTTCATGACGATTGTCATCTCTATCTATTTCGGTACCTTTAATTATAATAATTAAAAATTTAATTAATTCGTTTAATCATCTTTCAGTGTTTTTTCTTGGATACCGAGCGCTATAAAGACCTCAAATAGATAGTGCGTCCTGCCGTTAAATTTGAATTTTGCTAATAGTAAGGTAAACTTATTTGTTTTTCTGGAATTCAACTGGAAACCATTTTCCTATCAAGACCCTAGGTACTCCATTACACAGAATAAAGCATTATTGCTTGGGATACCTGTGGTTGTAATTTACTAGTAACGGACCAAAAATTAATCGTGGTATTACATTATTATTATTATCATTATCATTATCATTATTATTATTATTATTATCATATCATTATTATTATCATTATCATTATTATTATTATTATCATATCATTATTATTGTTATTGTTATTATTATCATCATCATCATCATCATTATTATTATTATCATTATTCTTCTTATTATTATTATTACATTATTATAGTTGGTAGATATGTCCTTTCTTCAAGTGCGTCGATCATTGTGTTCAGTCTTCTTACTTAAAGCTGTTTTATGGGTGATGGTCCTTTCTGCTCTAGATCTTGCAGGTACGTTACAGTTACTTAACTTTATCATATATATGTGGTGATAAGAACAGTATTTGCCAACATATTCGCAAACACGTTATATGGGTAATGGCAGTAGACTACAAGAACCGTCTAGTAATAACAATCGTTTCATAATCTTTATTCTCTCACAATTGATTTCTTCGTAATGAACGACTTCACCCTCTCGTCAACTTCAGTCTGTATCATCAATACTCCAGCTACGAGTTCTATTTTGTTCAGCCTTAGTATCGGTTGTGCGTTAAAATATTCAGCCATTCTTCAACTTACACTGCTGAAGAAGCAGTAGCCTCAAAACGTCTGAAAAATGTATTTTCTTTTGTATGTGCTAATTTATTTAAAATCTATCTTTACCAAACTGCGCTAGACAGTCCTTGTATACATTTTATATATATCTCTCATGTTCTTTGATAACTATTTTTGTATTCTTTCCCAGATGGGATTTCATGGCTTGCTGTACCAGATAAACACACCAACGTAGAACAAGGACGCCCTTTTGGCTTGCATTGGCATTACGAGATGGACGACAACGAAACATTTTTGTCCTCTGAGATTGAATTTTTTGTAGACTCTAAACCATACCCCACGACCATGGCTTCAAGACATATGGGAGAAAATACGTATTATAAACATCAAAGAAATGATCCTTCATTCTCAATTTTTGGTAAATATAACGTTACCCTTTCTGTGCGGCACAGTGCTGAGATTGGACATAATATCACCTACTGTTTTAAAATATGGTGGACATCAGTAGCTGCAAGAGGAAAAGAAAGAAAGTGTTCTAAAATATTCGTTTATGGTAAATATTATTATAACATGCAAAAATAACATGTGGTTAATCAGGACTGATCATGTTCTTATATTGTGTCATTTTCCTTTCCCATACGTGCAATTAAGAAGCAATGAATGGTTGATACACAAATCATCTCACATCCCCCTCCTCTCCCCAACTTCACCCAAACCACCACCACCACCACCACTCAAAAAAGGAAGCATAGTTTAAGTAATGTAGGGCAGTTGAAGGTTTGAGATTTAGCAATAAAAGTATTATTCATCGTGAAAATTCTAATAAATTATACTTTTTCATTTTCTTGCCATGATTGAGGTTAATTTGTAAAAGGACCGCGATGTTTCGACTGCAAAAAATAATAATAATAATAAAACAGCACACAAGTCTACAGAGAAGTTAAGATCGAAAACGAACAGTCTGATCCTATGTTAATATAATCGAATGCTGGATTGCTCTTTTTAATACTTTGCATGACCAGCAGCTTTTATAAACAAAAATAGAAAATCTCGGTCCCAGTCTTTAGGCTCTTCCAAAATGCTGATTTAATTGTTTTGATATTGTCCACATTTATTATTTTAATCTTTAATTTAAGCTGTGCCACAGATTCCCTATCATATACCACTACTGTCCTGCAAGCAAGGTGATTCCATCAAGCTACAGTGTAATACCACAGGGATCCCATCACCACAAGTTGAGTGGATCCACGATGATACCCATCAACTGATTGTCAGCTCTTCAGATATTTTATTGAACATAACTGGAAAAAGATCAGGAGGGCGATATTGCTGTGTTGCAGATAATGGATTCGGTAGAGATACAGCCTGCACAGTAGTAAATGTCACAGGTATGTATGGCATGGCAATAGGGTTTTGTCATATGATGCACTTTAACCAATCACATTTTACACATGAATTGCTGCATTTCAGTGAACTGATTTAAAAGGTTTTTGATATTTTGGTCTCTTTTGACAATATTCTGATACATTGAACCTTCCATGAATAATTCCTATTTTCAATGTGATAGGATTTGAAGCATTAAATTTGAGGGACACGTCATGAATTAATATTATTATGATATTTTTAATAATTGCGCCAAATATTGCAGCCCCACTTCCTATGGGCAGATGCCATGTGCAATTTCATTAACCAATAAACAAGATTTCCAATCTGGTTGTTTTAATGTACAGCTCTTTTCCCTTTGCTTTCAGAATACGAGCCAGTGAATACAAAACTGTCGTTAAAACACATGAATATACTCGATGTTAATATGATTCGCATAAAATGCGAAGCTGTTGCCTCCCCTCCTGCAAACCGTTTCATAATGACAATTGATGATAAAAAGTACAATTCGAGTGATGGTGTAATCGAAGTACCAGCTGCAAGAAAAGACAAAATATACCACATAGCTGTCAGTTGCATTCCATTCAATAAATGTGGACAAGGACCAATCAAGAAAGTTGTTTTTCTAGAGTATGGTAAGTAACTTTGTGCAGAGATGTTACTACATTAACTCGGTCCAGACATGACCGAAAAAAAGGTGAAAAAATAGGCGAATGATCTTTACAGGTCTACAGAATTATTCTATTGCTCAATGTTTGCTGCAACTTCGGGTTATTTTGGCTCTCTGGCTTTCCTCGGCTTTATCCTCAACTAGACAAAAATATGCCTCAAAGCCTCCCTAAGACTTAAGAATACATGTAAAAAAAAATAAGGAACCGACAAAAACAACATTAACACGCATGTCCAAAACAAATTACTTCATCTGCTTCTGTTTTTTGAACCAGTCCTCCAAGGTTCATAGCTCCAATAGGTACTCAGTACAACATGACGGTCAGTACAGAGCTATGAAATGCGACACCACAGGAGTCCCAACTTCAAACATTACATGGATCAGTGAGGATATTATTAGGATGTGTGCTGTGAAAAAATATTTTTTAAGGACTTTAACTGATCCTTTGTTTGTCTACATCAATTTATTTCGCTCATTTATTCATCCACACACGCATGTACGTCAACTTTCCATCCTGATTCATTTGATAAACCCAATCATCGTTCGTTCGTTCTTTCTTTCTTTGTCGCTAGCGTGACAACATAAGATATTTGATTTATGAGAAAAAGGAGCTTACTATCAAATTTGGCACATCGACATACATATAATAGTAAAGCTGCAAATTATCTTGAATATTGCATTTAAAATGACGAAGATATAAGTTTTTGAAGATAAGCATTTTTGCAGAGAAATGTATGCCAATAACGCATCGTATCAGGCTAGACACACATTTCTTAGCAAAAATTCTACAAAGATTCTTAGTTTGAAAGACTCATATCTTCGTCATTATAAGGGAAATCTTTACGAAACTTTGTATTTTTACTATTATCGATGTAACACATTTGACAGTGAACTCCTTTTTGAGATAAATCAAACATCTTATAATGTCACACTAGTGTGAAAAGAGTTACTTGAAGCAGAAAATCATATCATTTTCCTATACTCAGCGGTCTTCCGCCACACGAGTATATAAACAGTGAGAAACCACGTTCTGTACCCAGTTGCTACGTATGTTCCTCTTCGGTAGCTTGATTTTAACCTTGGCTAAGCACAATCTAGTAGGACAAGTTCCCGTACTCCCTGTAAATCCAATAGTTGCCCAGCAAAACTAGGAAAACGTAGACCAAGACCCCCATCACCAGTACAAGGAGAACTTATTGTGGTAATATTTCTGTTTTAATTAATTTGTCGGGTTTTTTCGATACTTGCCGAGTTTCGCTAATGTTCGTAGCAGGATTAGCTGTTTTATCAAGCTTTAGCTTAACTTTCCTTACGGTGGCAGTAAATTTCCCTTGGTTTGAACGTTTTGTAGTTCTAATAGTAATGTTTGCTAGTCAGTTGTTGGTCATAACCTTATGCTATATTTTGTTGCCACTGTCACTTCTGGCCATTCGTTTTAAAATATTTGCCAGTTGTGTTTGGTCATGAACTTTTTGGCTCAGCGTTATTCATTGCTTTTTGTCAATGCTTGCTTTTTGGCCAGTTTTGTTTACTCTGCACTCCGTGGTTTAATATTTTTCAATATTTTTGTTTGTCATGAGATGTCTGGCTTAGCTCTTTATTCATGACTTTTGTGTTTTACGCATGCAGTCTTTTGCTATGCGTTTGGTGTGATTTCACGTGCACTTTGTTATGCTGGCTTTGTTAAAAAATCTATTCAGAGTCAGTTTTTGTTTGTCATGAGATGTTTGGCTTAGCTTTATTCATGACTTTTGCGTTTTACGCATGCAGTCTTTTGCTATGCGTTTGGTGTGATTTCGCGTGCACTTCGTTATGCTGGCTTCCTTAAAAATCTTTTCATGGCCAGTTGTTTGTTATATGTTGGGTTTTGCGTTATTCATAGCTTTTGTGTTTTACGCCTGCAGTTTTGCTAGGCTATCACGTTTTTATGATGGCTTCGTTAAATCTTTTCAGGGTCAGTTTTTGGTTTGTCGTGATATAATCGATCTTATTTATCAGGTAGATACCTACATTTAAGCAATAGCTTCAAGCTGAATTATAGCACAATAAAATCACACCCGACTGGGTTATGGTTATGCGCCATAAAAATTCGTTTGTTACATTGCCCGTACCCCACGGCTCCGAGGTTTGACAGTCTTATAATGGGAGCCTTATTCCTTGTCGGTCTTTGTACGTGCGCATAAGTCTGTCAACCCTTAGACCTCTCCCTCATTGCGTTTCCATTAAGTATCGTTCGTTTTGTTTTATTTTTAGCATCCTTCCGCTAATCGTGCAAAGCTATCAATTCTTTCATCTCCCCGGCGAGAATGCGATGGGTTCATCCCCTGGGTGCAGTCGAACGGGAAACCATTGCGGGCTCAAGGGTTGGCTGAAAACGATGATCACTGGTGTTTTCGTGGAATCGGTCAGTTTAAGGGAGGGAGTTTAAGAGATGGAGTTTTAGAGGTTATGGATTTTAAGTGTTAGGCTTTTGTCCATTGCTGTAATATCCTTTCCTCAAGCGAAGAGGCATAATGCCCATACCTTAGCCCATACGAGTGGAAGGAAGGCCACTGAGTATAGATTACTAATTTTCAAGCCATAAACTGAGATATTTTTTGCACTGACTTACTTCAGCAAGAGCTAAATCACCAGAGATAACAAATCCGTACAAACAAGTAATATTGGTTAATGAGGGAAAAGACGTAAGTCTTGTTTGCAATGCCAGTGGATACCCAGTACCTAATATCACCTGGACAAAGCATGGCACTGTCATTGGTGTTGGAAGAATATTCAATATAACACGAGTAAAAAGGAACGATTCATCGTGTTACACGTGTACCGCAGATAATGGCTTTGGACACGCCAAGAACGCCAGTATATGTTTAGATGTGCAATGTAAGTACGAAGTTTATCTCCTTGGGCAAATATGATTCTTTGTCATAGCCCAGATGATACCGGTCTTATTTCTTATTTCGTATACGCAGATCTTAACGATTACTCGCTGATTGTGAAGGAGGGGAAAAAGATACTAGTTGCAGTTCTTGGAGTACTGTTTGTTTTGTCGATTGTTCTGAACATCATACTTATGGCGGGTATCCTGTGCTCACGTAGAAAAGGTATGATATATGGATATTTTCTGTATGGTGCAAAAATAACAGAAGACATGCATGAGGGTAGACTGATTTCAATATATTGAATTATTTTATGACTTTTCTAATTTTAGATTCGAAAGAGTATTCTGGAAACAGGTATGTGTTTCTGTTCCGTTTAACTTAAACGTTCAAAATAATGATAAAAAATAAGCTATATTATCTTTTACAGATCAAATAACAGCTTCGACGAGAGGTCACAAATAGTACGTAAGCCACCTGATTATCACTTTGTGTTTTATATATGAAGTCTAATATTATCTATCGTGCGTGACGATCCATCCATCCATCCATCCATCCATCCGTCCGTCCATCCATCCACCCACCCATCCATCCACCCACCCACCCACCCACCCATCCATCCATCCACCCACCCATCCATCCATCCATCCACCCACCCACCCATCCATCCATCCATCCATCCATCCATCCACCCACCCATCCATCCATCCATCCATCCATCCATCCATCCACGCATCCACCCATCCACCCACCCATCCATCCATCCACACACCCATCCGAATAATTCGTTTCAGTGTATTCGTCTAATAAATTTTATCTGTTTGTTAATTCATTACTAGTATTCTTCTTTGTGTGCACAGAACGACTTAACATTGCAAGAGACAAGTTTTAATGTTACAGATAACGAAACACCAAACTTGCCAGAATATGAAGAAATAGGTGCAACGAGTAATGCTGTTGCGACAACAATAACACAGCTATCCCAACCACATTCTGGTGTACAGACGAATATCCCCATGCCTCAGTATGAAGGTGAAGATCAACATGGACAAACAGAGGCTGTTTCAAATCCACCACCAGTCACCTATCAGACCATCCAACCTCGTACTGGTAACTACGATTCACTGAGTCCTTTCACACGGCTGTCCCCTGAGGGTACTGTATTGTCATCCACAGGAAGCCCAACACGAACAGGAGAGTACCAGGTCCTCCAATACCAGGGTGTGTCTCCACTGTACCAGTCTCTCGATGGCTTCAGCAAATGTTAAATAAATATCGAACAAACGACTAGATCAATTTGAGAGCGCTTTTAATATTTTTTTTCAAATAATATCTTGAGATACTAGTCCCCAAGCATATAGAGTAGACAGTATTAGATACACTATCTATGATATAGCCAAATATAATACTCAAAAAACAAGTGAGTAAAAACGTTTTTCTTTAATTTTCACCCCAAGAAAGCAGAGCCTGAGGCAAAGAGGAATCAATTAACCCTTTCTAAAAAGATAAACAATGAATTCAACGAACAAATGAGAAATAATCAAAATGAAAAAATCACACACACACATAAGCAGAACAAACCAACACAGAAAAAAATTCCTTTCCTATTCTGAATCCTCTGCCCGCTCAGGTACTTTTTATCATTCAGAGTAATAACATCTCTGAGGTCCTCGGTGCACTTGTGTAAACACACTCTGGTGTAACCTGGGTGAACGTCTCCAGATTCCAATATCGCTTGGATATTTAAACCCTGGATTGGATCTGATGTGGATACCTGGAACTCCTTCTCGACAAACATTACATTTCTCTTCACGATATGCTTTGAGCTGATGACATCTCGACCTTACTCATAACTGCTTGTTTTCATTTTCACTTCGGTAACTCCCTCTACTGCATGTGTTCCATCAGGGACCGCTGTGGGGGTGGGGCAGAGGAGGATACATTTCCAACCCCGACTTTTTACTTTTACCCATATCAATCTGTTATATTTGCCAATCATTGCCCCTCCCCTCCCCTCCCATCATCATCCCCCACTTTTTCCTATACTAGTTCCAATCTTTTCCCAACACTTATTAGGGTGCTCCGCAGCCCTTGTCCATAATTAAATTTCACTTTCGAGACTTTCATTTTTGTCAATAATAAAATTCGTTTCAAAACTGAAAATGAAGAGGGAAAGTAAGTAGAGTCTTGCGATTAGTAGCACAGGTTATTTAGGAAATCTGGAAGTAGGGAAAATCCGGAAAACCCACTGACATATTACAGCTGGACTGCCACAGTCATTGCGCTAACTTAGTATCAATTCAGGTTCGATCATTTGATGTTAAAGATCAAAATGCAATGGTCATTACTTTTATCAGTTTTTAAATATAAAAGAATACTAATATAACGGTTCAAGAGACATTTATCGTTAAAGAAGCCGAAGAAAGTCTATTTCTATGAACTGTATTCCTTTGTTCAAAAACTGAATTTTGTACTCTGTACCTAGTGACAGTCACTAGGAGACACCTAGAGAAAATGATCTATCATTTTCTCTTGAAGGTAACAGTCTTTCAATATTTCAACTTTCGGGTGTCCCTCCCTGTGTTTCTGGATGAGACATCGCAACCGTTTGGCAAGTAAATTGAATCAAATTACTTGATGAAAACTATCATAATATCACTAGTATTTAGCTGCTTACTGATAATTGCCACCAGTGCTGTGCAGTTCAATCACGAATATTTTGGATGATGTTGGAAAAACACAAAGACACAGAACAGACCTAGATGTTACGTTAATGAGGTGAAGGATAAAATGCTCATTAGGTTTTTATATGTAGGATATTTATTTATTTATTTCAACAATATTTATGCAGGGATGTCACATTTAGCAGAACTAGTTTAAAGAGAGCCCTTAGAACTCTTTTCAAGTTATTCTGTTGTAGGATGACGAATAAATAGTTGGACATAATGTTTACCCTCATTGTCATTATGATGTTGATGTGCCAACTATTTTATGATAGGTTTTGTAACTTAGCTTTATTGGATTGTCCGATAGAATCCTTTTTGACAATCTAAATAACAATTAACCAAACAATTAATCAAACAATTAACCAAAAAAAAAAAAAAAAAAAAAACAACAAACAAACAAAAAAGATCGACATTGAACGTCAACCTATGTATTGAAAAGTGAACTGTTTGCAATTCGTCTATTATCGAAATAAGAAGTAGTCGTCAAAATGCGTTTGTCCCCATTCAGGAGCTTAACTTTAAAAGACCCGGTGGGGGTACTCTTATTTAACGGAGGGCGAAAACGATCTTCGTATCTTTTAGGGTTGAAATCTTAAGTTATTTCCTGTCATAGGAATGAAAAAGAGGAAAAAAGACTGTTAATTTTCATAAGTGGGGTATTTAGAAACCGAAATTAGTGAGATGTTGTTGTTGTGCGACCCCATAGTTTATTCAGGCTATAATCTTTGCATGCTGACTTTGGATCTGTTGCTTTGGATGGTTACCAGACTCTCTCTTTATATGGTCGTTGAACTGTTCGACTTTATCTTGATTTCATGACGATTGTCATCTCTATCTATTTCGGTACCTAACAGCTTATAATAGTCAAAAATTTAATTAATTCGTTTAATCATCTTTCAGAGTTTTTTCTTGGATACCGAGCGCTATAAAGACATTAAATAGATAGTGCGTTCTGCCGTTAAATTTGAATTTTGCTAATAGTAAGGTAAACTTATTTGTTTTTCTGGAATTCAACTGGAAACCATTTTCCTATCAAGACCCTAGGTATTCCATTACACAGAATAAAGCATTATTGCTTGGGATACCTGTGGTTGTAATTTACTAGTAACGGACCAAAAATTAATCGTGGTATTACATTATCATTATTATCATATCATTATCATTATTATTATTATTACTATTATTATTGTTACTATTACATTAATATAATTGGTAGATATGCCCTTTCTTCAAGTGCATCGATCATTGTGTTCAGTCTTCTTACTTAAAGCTGTTTCATGGGTGATGGTCCTTTCTGCTCTAGATCTTGCAGGTACATACGTTACAGTTCCATAACTTTACCATTTTTTCATTGCTAAGATAAGTGCTGATAGGAACAATATTCGCGAACACGTTATATGGGTAATAGACTACAAGAACCGTCTAGTAATAACAATCGTTTCATAATCTCTATGCTGTTGCATTTCATTTCTTTGCAATGATTGGCTTATATAATTCACCCTCTCGTCAATGTCTGTATCATCAATACTCCAGTTTCGAGTTCTATTTTGCTCAGCCTTAGCCTCGGTATTCAGCCAGTCAAATTCAACTTACACTGATGAAGAGGCAGTAGATTCGAAGCGTCTGGAAAAAAAATTATTATTTTTTGTTTTGTTTTGTTGTTTGTTGTTGTTGTTGTTGTTGTTTCTTTTTTTTTCTTTTTTTTTTTTTTTTTCTTTTCACATTTTATACATTTTGTATATATCTCTCATGTTCCATGATAACTAATCTTGTATTCTTTTCCAGATGGGATTTCATGGCTTCATGTACCAGGCGAACACATCAAGGTAAAACAAGGACGTCCTATTATCCTGCGCTGGCATTACAAGATGGACGACAACGAAACATTTTTGTCCTCTAAGATTGGTTATTTTGAAGAATCTAAATTATACACTTCTATAGCTTCAAGATATCTGGGTGAAAATACATATTACAGATACCTAACAAAGTATTTAATACTTGGCAAAAATAAAGTTACCCTTATTGTGAACAGTACTAAGATTGGAAATAATATAACCTACTGTTGTCATGTGGTCCTGAGATTAGTGGATAAAAAAGAAGACAGACGGTGTTCTAAAGTATTCGTATACGGTAAAGTTCATTAAATACTATAGTCCAAACCTATCTATGAATAACATGTATCACTAAGATGTGTTACATTAGGACTGATCTTTTATTGTATCATTTTACTTCCCCAATACTTGCAAGAACAATTAAAAATTCATACAAATAATCTCACAAGCCCCCCCCAAACTCACCCAAACCACCCCCACCACCACCACCACCACTCAACGAAGGACAGTTTGGGAAAATATTTGTCTTAAGTAATAAATGGACAGTTGATGAAACAGAAAAAGCTCGGGGCAATTGAGGATTTCAAATTTAGAATAAGAAATATTATTCATCGTGCATCGTGCAATTTGTAATAAATGAAAACAAGCTGGGGACACCCAATTTTATTTCCCAGATTTGGAATCAGCATTAAATTTCAATTTGGAAAATCGAAGTTTTAAAAAAAGTTTAATATCTTTTCCAAAAGTAGGCAGTCAGCTTGAACAAAAATAGAAAAATTCGGTCCAAATGTCTTGGCTCTTTCAAAAAGTAGTGAGATTGCTGATTTAATAGTTTTGATCTTTTAAGCTGTGCCACGAATTACGTATTACGTACCACAACTGTCCTGCAAGCAAGGTGACTGGATCAAGCTACAGTGTAATACAACAGGGTTCCCATCGCCACAAGTTGGGTGGAACCACGACGATACCCATCAACTGATTGGCAGCTCTTCACATATTTTATTGAACATAACTGGCAGAAGATCAGGAGGGCTATATTGTTGTAATGCAGATAATGGATTCGGTAGAGATACAGCCTGCACAACAGTAAATGTCACTGGTATGTATGGCATGGCAATAGGGTTTTGTCACTATACACTTTAACCATTCATATTTTACACATGGATTGCTGCATTTTAGTGAACTGATTTAAAAAGGTTTTTAATATTATGGTCTCGTTTGACAACATTCTGATACATTGAACCTTCCATCCTATTTTCAATGTGATAGGATTTGATTTGATTATTCTCTCGCCCATTGCCTTAGTACGACTCGCTCTCACTCTAATGGGGCATAGCATTAAGTTTGAGGGACACGCCATGAATTAATATTATTATAATATTTTTACACGGTCTTGGTCTTGATAATTTACGATATCATGCTCAAACTCATCCAATAATTGCGCCAAATATTGCACCACTTCTTATGGGTACATGCCATGTGCAATGTAATTAACCAATAAACAAGATTCCAATCTGGTTGTTTTAATGTACAGCTCTTTTTCTTTTGCTTTCAGAATACGAGGCAATGAATACAAAACTGTCGGTAAAGCAAACGATTATACTCGATGTTAATATGATTCACATAAAATGCGAAGCTGTTGCCTCTCCTCCTGCAAACCGTTTTATGATGACAATTGATGATAAAGAGTACAATTCGAGTGATGGCTTGTATACTATCAAAGTACCAGCTGCAAGAAAAGATAAAATATACCAAATAGCTGTCAGTTGTATTCCATTCAATAAATATGGACAAGGACCAATCAAGAAATATGTTTTTCCAGTGTACGGTAAGTAACTTTGTGCGGAGAGTTTTCAACTTTAACTAAGTTGAGACACCGAAAATAAGGTCAATATATAGGTGGGTGATTTTTCCAGATCTACAGATTTGTTACAAATATATTAGTTTTTGAAACTAGGCATTTTTGAACAGAAATGTATGCCAGTATCGCATCGTATGCGTGAAGAGCATCGTTATCAGGCTAGACACATTTCTCAGCAAAAATTCTACTAAAATTCTGAGTTTGAGAGACTCACATCTTGGTCATTTTAAGGGGAATCTTTGCAAAACTTTGTGTTTTTTACTATTATCGATGTGACGCATTTGACAGTAAACTCAATTTGCGATAAATCAAACATCTTATAATGACACAATAGTATGAAAAGAGGCACGTGAAGCAGGAAATCATATCATTTTCTTAACTTTCAAGCCATAAACCGAGCTATATCTTTGGCACTGACCTTTACTTCAGCAAGAGCTAAATCACCAGAGACAGCAAATTCGTACAAACGAGTAATATTGGTTGATGAGGGAAAAGACGTTAGCCTTGTTTGCAATGCCAGTGGATACCCAGTACCTAATATCACCTGGACGAAGCATGGCATTTTCATTGGTGTTGGACGAATATTGAATATAACAGGAGCACAAAAGAACGATTCATTGTGTTACACGTGTACAGCAGATAATGGTATTGGACACGTCAAGAATGCCAGCATATGTTTAGATGTGCAATGTAAGTACAAAGTTTATCTTTTTTAGCAAATATGATTCTTTGTCATGGTCCAGATGATAGCGATCTTATTTGTTATTACGTGCGCAGATCTTAACGATCACTCGCTGATTGTGAAGGAGGGGAAAAAGATACTAGTTGCAGTTCTTGGAGTACTGTTTGCTTTGTCGATTGTTCTGAACATCACACTTATGGCGGGTATCCTGTGGTCACGTCGTAAAGGTATGATAAAGACATGCATGAGGGTACACTGACTTCAATATATTGAATTATTTTATAACTTTTCTAATTTTAGATTCAAAAATGTATTCAGGAAACAGGTATGTGTTTCTGAGCCGTTTAACTTAAACGTTCAAAATAATAATAAAAATTAAGCTATATTATCTTTTACAGATCAAATAACGGCTCCGACGATAGGTCACAAATGGTAAGTAACCTGGTTATCGCTTTATGTTTTATATATACATTCTAATATTATCTATTATGCGTGACGATCCATCCATCCATCCACCCACCCATCCACCCATCCATCCGCATAATTCAATTCAGTGTATACATTTAATTAACGTTATCTTTTTGTTAATTCATTACTAGTATTCTTCTTTGTGTACACAGAACGACTTAACATTGCAAGAGACAAGTTTTAATGTTACAGATAACGAAACACCAAACTTGCCAGAATATGAAGAAATAGGTGCAACGAGTAATGCTGTTGTGACAACAATAACACAGCTATCCCAACCACATTCTGGTGTACAGACGAATATCCCCATGCCTCAGTATGAAGGTGAAGATCAACATGGACAAACAGAGGCTGTTTCAAATCCACCACCAGTCACCTATCAGACCATCCAACCTCGTACTGGTAACTACGATTCACTGAGTCCTTTCACACGGCTGTCCCCTGAGGGTACTGTATTGTCATCCACAGGAAGCCCAACACGAACAGGAGAGTACCAGGTCCTCCAATACCAGGGTGTGTCTCCACTGTACCAGTCTCTCGATGGCTTCAGCAAATGTTAAATAAATATCGAACAAACGACTAGATCAATTTGAGAGCGCTTTTAATATTTTTTTTCAAATAATATCTTGAGATACTAGTCCCCAAGCATATAGAGTAGACAGTATTAGATACACTATCTATGATATAGCCAAATATAATACTCAAAAAACAAGTGAGTAAAAACGTTTTTCTTTAATTTTCACCCCAAGAAAGCAGAGCCTGAGGCAAAGAGGAATCAATTAACCCTTTCTAAAAAGATAAACAATGAATTCAACGAACAAATGAGAAATAATCAAAATGAAAAAATCACACACACACATAAGCAGAACAAACCAACACAGAAAAAAATTCCTTTCCTATTCTGAATCCTCTGCCCGCTCAGGTACTTTTTATCATTCAGAGTAATAACATCTCTGAGGTCCTCGGTGCACTTGTGCATTTGCACGTTGGATCTGATGTGGATATCTGGAAATTCTTCTCGACTGACAAACAATACGTCTGCATCTGCATGGGTGCCAAGCTGTAAATTGACTTTGATTGACATATGGAATGTGGTAATATTGAGCCCCATCTGTTGAGCTGCCCACGGGTACAGCATTGGTTATATGTTTCTCCTCACGATATGGGCCTTGAGCTGATGACATCTCGACCTTACCCATATCTGCTTGCTTTCATTTTCACTTTGGTAATTCCCCCTACTGTGTTCCATCAGGAGCCGCTGTGGAGCGGGGGCGGGGATACATTTCCAGCCCCTCCCCAACCCCGACTTTTTACATTTTCCCATACCAATCTGTTATATTTGCCAATCATAGCCCATCCATCCCCATCACAATCCCACACCTTTTCCTATACTAGTTCCAGTCTTTTCCCAACACTTATTAGGGTGCTCCGCGGCCATTGTCCATAATTAAATTTCACTTTCGAGACTTTCATTTTTGTCAATAAAAAAATTCGTTTCAAAACTGAAAATGAAGAACGAAAGTAAGTAGAGTCTCACGCTTAATAACACAGGTTATTTAGGGAATCTGGAAGTAGGAAAAATCCGGAAAACCATTGACATTTTACAGCTGGACTGCCACAGTCATTGCGCTAACTTAGTATCAAATCAGGTTCGATCATTGACGTTAAAGATCAAAATGTAATTGGTCATTACTTTTATCCGTTTTTGAATATAAAAGAATACTAATATAACGGTTCAAGAGACATTTATCGTTAAAGAAGCCGAAGAAAGTCTATTTCAATGAACTGTATTCCTTTGTTCAAAAACTGAATTTTGTACTCTGTACCTAGTGACAGTCACTAGGAGACACCTAGAGAAAATGATCTATCATTTTCTCTTGAAGGTAACAGTCTTTCAATATTTCAACTTTCGGGTGTCCCTCCCTGTGTTTCTGGATGAGACATCGCAACCGTTTGGCAAGTAAATTGAATCAAATTACTTGATGAAAACTATCATAATATCACTAGTATTTAGCTGCTTACTGATAATTGCCACCAGTGCTGTGCAGTTCAATCACGAATATTTTGGATGATGTTGGAAAAACACAAAGACACAGAACAGACCTAGATGTTACGTTAATGAGGTGAAGGATAAAATGCTTATTAGGTTTTTATATGTAGGATATTTATTTATTTATTTCAACAATATTTATGCAGGGATGTCACATTTAGCAGAACTAGTTTAAAGAGAGCCCTTAGAACTCTTTTCAAGTTATTCTGTTGTAGGATGACGAATAAATAGTTGGACATAATGTTTACCCTCATTGTCATTATGATGTTGATGTGCCAACTATTTTATGATAGGTTTTGTAACTTAGCTTTATTGGATTGTCCGATAGAATCCTTTTTGACAATCTAAATAACAATTAACCAAACAATTAATCAAACAATTAACAAAAAAAAAACAACAACAAACAAACAAAAAAGATCGACATTGAACGTCAACCTATGTATTGAAAAGTGAACTGTTTGCAATTCGTCTATTATCGAAATAAGGAGTAGTCGTCAAAGTACGTTTGTCCCCATTCAGGAGCTTAACTTTAAAAGACCCGGTGGGGGTACTCGCATATAACGAAGGGCGGAAACGATCTTCGTATCTTTTAGGGTTGAAATCTTAAGTCATTTCCTCTCATAGGAATGAAAAAGAGGAAAACAGACTGTTAATTTTCATAAGTGGGGTATTTAGAAACCGAAAATAGTGAGGTGTACGTTGTTGTTGTGCGACCCCATAGTTTATTCAGGCTATAATCTTTGCATGCTGACTTTGGATCTGTTGCTTTGGATGGTTACCAGACTCTCTCTTTATATGGTCGTTGAACTGTTCGACTTTATCTTGATTTCATGACGATTGTCATCTCTATCTATTTCGGTACCTAACAGTTTATAATAATCAAAAATTTAATTAATTCGTTTAATCATCTTTCAGAGTTTTTTCTTGGATACCGAGCGCTATAAAGACCTCAAATAGATAGTGCGTTCTGCCGTTAAATTTGAATTTTGCTAATAGTAAGGTAAGCTAGCTTATTTGTTTTTCTGGAATTCAACTGGAAACCATTTTCCTATCAAGACCCTAGGTACTCCATTACACAGAATAAAGCATTATTGCTTGGGATACCTGTGGTTGTAATTTACTAGTAACGGACCAAAAATTAATCGTGGTATTACATTATTATTATTATCATATTATTATTATTATTATTATTATTATTATTGTTACTATTACATTAATATAATTGGTAGATATGTCTCTTCTTCAAGTGCGTCAAATATTGTGTTCAGTCTTCTTACTTAAAGCTGTTCCATGGGTGATGGTCCTTTCTGCTCTAGATCTTGCAGGTACATACGTTACAGTTCCATAACTTTACCATTTTTTCATTGCTAAGATAAGTGCTGGTAGGAACAATATTCGCGAACACGTTATATGGTAATAGACTACAAGAACCCTCTAGTAATAACAATCGTTTCATAATCTTTATGCTATTGCATTTTATTTCTTTGTAATGATTGGCTTATATAATTCACCCTCTCGTCAACGTCTGTATCATCAATACTCCAGTTTCGAGTTCTATTTTGCTCAGCCTTAGCCTCGGTTGTGCGTTAAAATATTCATCTAGTCAAATATTTCAACTTACACTGATGAAGAGGCAGTAGATTCGAAACGTCTGAAAATAAATTTATTATTTTTTCTTCTGTTTTTTTGTTTGTTGTTGTTGTTGTTGTTGTTGTTGTTGTTGTTTTTGTTTCTTTTTTTCTTTTTTTCTTTATTTTCTTTTTTTTTTCTTTCACATTTTATACATTTTGTATATATCTCTCATGTTCCATGATAACTAATCTTGTATTCTTTTCCAGATGGGATTTCATGGCTTGCTGTACCAGATGAACATACCAGCGTAGAACAAGGACGTCCTATTTTCCTGCGCTGGCATTACAAGATGGACGACAACGAAACATTTTTGTCCTCTAAGATTGGTTATTTTGAAGAATCTAAATTATACACTTATATTGCTTCAAGACATCTGGGTGAAAATACATATTACAGATACCTAACGAAGTATTTAATACTTGGCAAAAATAAAGTTACCCTTATTGTGAACAGTACTAAGATTGGAAATAATATCACCTACTGCTGTGAAGTGGTCCTGAGATTAGGGGATAAAAAAGAAGAAGACGAACGGTGTTTTAAAGTATTTGTATACGGTAAATTTCATTAAATACCATAGTCCAAACCTATCTATGAATAACATGTATCACTAAGATGTGTTAGATTAGGACTGATCTTTTATTGTATCATTTTACTTCCCCAATACTTGCAAGAACAATTAAATATTGATACAAATAATCTCACAAGCTCCCCCCCCCCCCCTCCCCCAAACTCACCCAAACCACCACCACCACCACCACTCAATGAAGGACAGTTTGGGAAAACTTTTGTCTTAAATAATAAATAGACAGTTGATGAAACAGAAAAAGCTCGGGGCAATTGAGGATTTCAAATTTAGAATAAGAAATATTATTCATCGTGCATCGTGGGATTCGTAATAAATGAAAACAAGCTCGGGACACCCAATTTTTTCCCCAGATTTGGAATCAGCATTAAATTTCAATTTGAAAAATCGAAGTTTTAAAAAAAGTTTAATATTTTTTCCAAAAGTAGGCAGTCACCTTAAACAAAAATAGAAACATTCGGTCCAAATGTCTTGGCTCTTTCAAAAAGTAGTGAAATTGCTGATTTAATAGTTTTGATCTTTTAAGCTGTGCCACGAATTACGAATCAAACGACACAACTTTCCTGCAAGCAAGGTGACAGGATCAAGCTACAGTGTAATACAACAGGGTTCCCATCGCCACAAGTTGAGTGGATCCACGATGATACCCATCAACGGATTGGCAGCTCTTCATATATTTTATTGAACATAACTGGCAAAAAATCAGGAGGGCGATATTGCTGTGTTGCAGATAATGGATTCGGTAGAGACACAGCCTGCACAGCAGTAAATGTCACTGGTATGTATGGCATGGCAATAGGGTTTTGTCATATGATGCACTTTAACCAATCACATTTTACACATGAATTGCTGCATTTCAGTGAGCTGATTTAAAAGGTTTTTAAGATTTTGGTCTCTTTTGACAATATTCTGATACACTGAACCTTTCATGAATAATTCCTATTTTCAATGTGATAGGACTTGATTTGACTATTCTCTCGCCCGTTGCCTTCGTACGACTCGCTCTCACTCTAATGGGGCATAGCATTACATTTGAGGGACACGTCATGAATTAATATTATTATAATATTTTTACACGGATTTGGTCTTGATAATTTAAGTATCATGCTCAAACTCATCCAATAATTGCGCCAAATATTTCACCACTTCCTATGGGTGTGCAATTTAATTAACCAATAAACAAGATTTCCAATCTGGTTGTTTGAATGTACAGCTCTTTTACCTTTGCTTTCAGAATACGAGCCAGTGAATACAAAACTGTCGGTAAAACACACGAATATACTCGATGTTAATATGATTCGCATAAAATGCGAAGCTGTTGCCTCCCCTCCTGCAAACCGTTTTATAATGACAATTAATGATAAAGAGTACAATTCGAGTGATGGCTTGTATGCTATCAAAGTACCAGCTGCAAGAAAAGACAAAATATACCACATAGATGTCACTTGTATTCCATGCAATAAATATGGACAAGGAGCAATCAAAAAAGTAGTTTTTCAAGTGTATGGTAAGTAACTTTGTGGAGATACTTTATAACTAAAGTTGCGTTCTTGAATCCATGTATTTTCATTTTTTTCGTAAAATTGTCCATAACAGCAGAATTTAACCAGCTAAAATTACTTGAATCACGCCACCGAAAAAAGCATTGAGCGTCTTACAAAGACAATGTTACAGCCTTCAACCAATCAGCGTGCGAATTATTCTTAGCTTAGCCAGATATCTGATAGACCAATGAATGACCCCTATTAATTTCCCCTGAAATTATATAATGATGCATTGCAATTTAAGCAGGAAATAATATCCTTTTCCTTGCTTTAAAGTCATAAAATATGTCTTTTCCATTGATCTCTACTTCAGTAAGGAGTAAATCACCAGAGATAATGAATCCGTACAAACAAGTAATATTGGTTAATGAGGGAAAAGACGTAAGTCTTGTTTGCAATGCCAGTGGATACCCAGTACCTAATATCACCTGGACGAAGCATGGCACTGTCATTGGTGTTGGACGAATGTTCAATATAACACGAGTAAAAAGGAACGATTCATCGTGTTACACGTGTACAGCAGATAATGATATTGGACACACCAAGAATGTCAGCATATGTTTAGATGTGCAATGTAAGTACGAAGTTTATCTTTTTTAGCAAATATGATTCTTTGTCATGGTCCAGATGATAGCGCTCTTATTTCTTATCTCGTACGCAGATCTTAAAGATCACTTGCTGATTGTGAAGGAGAGGAAAAAGATACTAGTTGCAGTTCTTGGAGTACTGTTTGTTTTGTCGATTGTTCTGAACATCATACTTATGGCGGGTATCCTGTGCTCACGTAGAAAAGGTATGATATATGGATATTTTCTGTAAGGTGCAAAGATAACAGAAGACATGCATGAGGGTAGACTGATTTCAATATATTGAATTATTTTATGACTTTTCTAATTTTAGATTCGAAAGAGTATTCTTGAAACAGGTATGTGTTTCTGTTCCGTTTAACTTAAACGTTCAAAATAATGATAAAAAATAAGCTATATTATCTTTTACAGATCAAATAACAGCTTCGACGAGAGGTCACAAATAGTACGTAAGCCACCTGATTATCGCTTTGTGTTTTATATATAAAGTCTAATATTACCTATCGTACGTGACGATCCATCCATCCATCCATCCATCCATCCCACCCATCCATCCATCCAACCCTCCACCCATCCATCCATCCAACCCTCCATCCATCCATCCATCCATCCATCCATCCATCCATCCACCCATCCATCCATCCACACATCCATCCACACATCCATCCATCCATCCACCCACCCACCCACCCACCCACCCGCCCATCCATCCATCCATACATACATCCATCCACACATCCATCCGAATAATTCGATTCAGTGTATACGTTTAATAAAAGTTATCTTTTTGATAATTCATTACTAGTATTCTTCTTTGCATGTGTACAAAGAACGACTTAACATTGCAAGAGACAAGTTTCAATGTTACAGATAACGAAACACCAAACTTGCCAGAATATGAAGAAATAGGTGCAACGAGTAATGCTGTTGTGACAACAAGAACACAGCTATCCCAACCACATTCTGGTGTACAGACAAATATCCCCATGCCTCAGTATGAAGGTGCAGATCAACATGGACAAACAGAGGCTGTTTCAAATCCACCTACACTCACCTATCAGACCATCCAACATTGTACTGGTAACTACGATTCATTGAGTCCTTCAACACGGCTGCCCCCTAAGGGTACAGCACTGTCATCCACAGGAAGCCCAACACGTACAGGAGAGTACCAAGCCCTTCAACACAAGGGTGTGTCTCCACAGTACCAGTCTCTTGATGGCTTGAGCAAATGTTGAGTGAATATCGTACCAGGTCCTCCAATACCAGGGTGTGTCTCCACGTACAGTATCAGTCTCTGGATGGCTTCAGCAAATGTTAAGTGAATATCGTACCAGGTCCTTTAATACCAGGGGTGTGTCCACCGTACCAGTCTCTGGATGACTTGAGCAAATGTTGAGTGAATAAGGACCAAAAGAGACCAGTGTTGATAAAGTGCATTGCCATACGGCTCGTAATGCATTATAGAAATGTGTTGAGATTTTCACTTGCTTTTAGTTCATTTATAAAGAAAAGCTTATTGCAATTTTAAGTTTGCACTTTTTCATACAACAATCAAACTTAGAGGCCGTTATGTAACTGTAGGTGACCGGTTACGAACGAGTTGATCCCACCATCGTTTCTCGAAATACTACGAAGTATGCCTTAAAAAGACAATTGCTGAAACTTTTTCACACGTCACTGTACTCATTCATAAGAATGGGAACAAAGATGGAGGAGAACCAGAATACTGCGATAGAGGGAAGGATGCATATAAGATAAGAGGGGTAGAAGCTGCAGGTCGCGAGAGCACAGCACTAGCGAACCCCCTAAAATACTAGAAGTGCACTGGATACCGGACGGCTTTAGTTCTGAGCCCAGAAAACCCATATGTTAATCGGTATACTTCTCATATGTTCGCTTGCACCCGTGATATCCAGTAACAAATTCTATTACCATATGATACTACGTCAGGGAATCGAGCTAGACACCCCCAGAAAAGAGAGGCGAGAGTATCACCGCGATACCACCCTTGCGTCCCAGATTATAACTTGTCCACGTATACGGTGTTCTTCCATGAGTTTCGCTCAACATGCATTACCCATACTCTCCGCGGTTTTAGTCCTATTCTCCACAAAATCGAACACGCTATTTAAGGTAACTGTAAGCCCCAGTAGATAACTTCCTTTTTTGTATTTCTATTTGTAGAAAAGAAATTTTTTCAAAGGCAATTTTTTTCTATTCAGGTGCGATATACTCCTGCTTAACGTGTAAGGGATTATAAGGAATACACCTAATTCATGCGTGATACATTTCTACCTATATAACGGATACTTAAGCTTTCCTAGATCAGGTGTGATGTACTCATGGTTAAGGTATAAGAGATACTCAAAGATCAGAAGAAGGAAAACCCTAGTTCAGGTAAGGAATACTTCTTGCTCATGTAAGGAACTCGTATTACAAATAGAGGGACTCTCGTAATTAACGTCTTTTTTACATCTGGTTATAGTCCTGGACAAATACCTGATGAAAATAATACACGGAGCACAATGTTTTATAAGAACGTAAAAGCTCCTTCAATAATTTATGACTTGATGACGTGCTTTATGGTCGCTTTTTGACTAATTTCTGAGTATTTTTAAAGTTTCAAGAATATAATTCTCAAAATACAATCTTGCCTTCTTATTTGGATGTTAAGTTCAAACCCAACCACTTTTTCCTTGGAACTGCAATCTTTAAATTGGGGGTTAAAATATAGGAAAGTCTTCCATAGGAAAGCCATTACAGTGCGACTACACATTAACCAAGGCCACCCAAATAAATTTTAAATCTACCTCACAAATCACAATTTCTAACGCTACATAACAGATGAATAAGTGAATTCTGGGTTTAAACTGTTTCTTGTTCACTTCTGATAATACACACACACATGTATAAAGTAAAATATATGACTTTAGAGAGGAAAATGTGTAAAATCGTATCATTTAAATACTCAATTGTGTTTGGCGGCTAATTTGTCACGTACTAATTAGTTCAAATTAAGCACGTTTTTTTTTTTTGGTTATTCATAATGTTTTATTTTCCATATTGCCCTGCTAATTAGGAATTCGAGGCTTTATCTAGATGCATCGCTTAAAAGGCTATTGATGCATAATTAGCGCTCTATGAAGCTGCTTATTTTACTGCCCTCAAGAATATTACATTATATATACATATCATATTTTTATAATTTCTTACTTTACCGACTCTTTCATAAGTATTTTTACTATTGGATTATGACATCATACTCCAGAAATTTTCTGCTATCACTTGCGACAGGACATTGTTCTTAATCTTTAAGATTGGATCCTTATACCTGGAGCACTTTAAAATCATGGCCTCCTTTGTCGCTTTAAAGGTAAAGAAGCAGTTGTTATCGTTAGATGATGCAGCTCGCCCGATAAAATTATTTCATGGCGTTCTTTGGACTTCTTTAATATTCTAGATCGCTTCCCTCGTGCTGCCTGGATGAGTGAACAAGTGCATCGTGGCGTTAACCTTGAAAAACCTTTCCTTTCCTCTCCGTATACCGTTTATGCCACAAGTGGGTAAACATTCTAAGTATGTCTCCTTAATTGCAGGTCAGTGTGTAACAAAGCTATGATTATAAATGATGTTGCAGTAGTTGATGATGCAGTAGTTGAAACGATGTTGAACTCTAAGAAATTAGCGCTCAATAAATCAAAATAATAATGGTGATGATGATGATGATGATAATAAACCGGATTTTACCGTCCAGTTTCGTGCAAAAAAAATGGCGCACTTCTTTAGAGACTTCTTTAGATCCCTCTTCCATTTCGTTCCATTTCATATCAGTTGCTAGGAGCGCGCGTGTTACGAAGGGAGAATTAATTGCGCGCGCTATTTTTTTTTTTTTTTTTTTTTTTTTTGTCTTTTAAGATACGCTATATGATCTTAATTGCCTATTAAGCTACGATAGCTATCAGGCAATGTTCTTCCTCTGTCTCTATTAAAGAGAGCATATGATTCATTAGCAATCTTCCATGCCTCCAGCCATTTCCTCTGGTGCAATCGTTCTTCTTTATAAACTACAGAACTACCAAGCCAGTTAATGCCGTGGCCAGTCTTCATGGCGTACTCTGCTAGAGCTGACTTATCCGGACGGTTCAGTCTTAGAGCTGCTTGGTGTTCTTTTTCTCTGGTCTTAAGTGCTAGTTTCGTCTCACCGATGTACTTTAAAAACAATTAATTCTCCCTTCGTAACACGCGCGCTCCTAGCAACTGATACATTTAACTTTAGCACGCGCACATTGTTATGTTGCGTGTTTTCTTGTAAAATTGTCACAACCGTTTACCCTGATGAAGAGCAAGATGCTCGAAAGCTTGGCTTGATTTATAATTAAAAAGCTGATGAATCATAACTATCATGAATCTTAACTCGGCTTACAAACACTTATTGGATATATTTCTTTTCTTTTATTGTCTTGAAATAACTTAAAAACTTGCCAAAAAGCATCTATTTTAATATATCTGATCTTCTTAAACAGCCAAAACTAAGGAAAATAGTCAAAACGCAATTTATCTACCACGACGAAATGAACGAGTGATTTTAATAATGCGAAGTCCAAGATTTTAGTCAATTTGGTAAAAATGTCCGTATTCAATTGATTTAGATATGCCCAAGCGAACGTTTAGAAAAATGTCTTCGGTGTAATCGCGCCTAAAGACGATTCGCCTCCTCCGTCCCTTCCTACCCCTTCCCTCAAAGCGCTGCTACGCAGACTATCTAAACGTTCGCTTGGACATATCGAAATTTTAATTGAATGTCAACTTTTGGAGCTCTTGTAGCCTGGTTTTCCATGTTGTGTTCAAGAGAGGCATGCCTTAGTGGGTCGCCAAGGCTAAATTTTTCAGGGCTAAAGTGATGCTTTTCGCAAACTTTCATATATTTTGCTACGAAGTTGTCTTTAGGCGCGATTACGCGGAGCAATATTGCGCTGTTGTATCACCGTTGCGAGTCAACATGTAAGCTCGTGCTAAATAAGGGATGGACCATTAGAGACAGGCATTTTGGTTGCATGATATTTATTTTTTGGGGATCAATCCTTGCACGTTATTTTTTTGCGCACAGTTAGATATTTTCCTTCTAGCAGAAGATGTTGCACGATGCTTTTTGAGGTTTAAGTGCTTGCTCGATATTTTTGGGGGGATTTGATTTACGCAACCCCTATCAACTAACTAGTGGCCCGTCCTTAAGATCCCGCTTTATCAGGTGTTGTTTTGATAGATCCCTGAATACCTCTTGAATCGCGCATCTTGCAAAAACCCCAGGAAATTGTAAAAAGCAAGACATTTTTACGAAATTAACTAAAATCTTGGATGTAATTTAAATACTCCTTAATAGAAAATTCTAATTTTTTAAATATTCATGAAGCCGCTATTTTGTTTCTAAAAATAGTAACAAAATGGCGGCTTCATGATCATTCAAAAAATCATATCTTTTAATTCCCATATCAGAAATAAAAATTTTTTGCATTTTTGAACTCGTCATGTGCAGTTCTTTCAAATGCGCTAGTTAGAATTTTCCATTGAGGAGTATTTCGATTTTCCGTTAAAATTGATGACGTCATTTTCCCGCCAAAAATGTCAAAATTTAAAAAAGTAAAACGACAGAGTTGTGAGATTTGTTAGACTCTTTAATGTTACCAAGTTTCAAGAAATTTTAATGGAACACACAAAACGTTTTGCCTAAATGAAACATTTTTAAGCCCTTCTAGCCCGACGTGCATTTATTTTCCAAAACATTTTCCTACATCGACATCTTGAGGGCAGATTTAAACATTTGAACATAACAAAAGCACAAGACAAGCACTATGCACGTGCAGAAACTCAATGCAAACGATCAAATAAATGAGATCATTGGGTGATATTTTTAGAATAGATTCTAAATATAGCATCAAAGTGTGCAGATGATGGGGCACGGGGATTCCTTCTCTTATTAGTTTAACAATTCTCATGGTTTGCATTATCAACACTCAATTTGCATAACCTTCAAAACAGTTCATATACCTTGCCAAACGCATCATAACATTGTATTTTATGGTGCCTTTTTCGCCTGGGCATATCTAAATTAATTGAATACGGACATTTTTACCAAATTAACAAAAATCTTGGACTTCGTATTATTAAAATCACTTGTTTTGAACTAAGTTGTTCATTTCGTCGTGGTAGGTAAATTGCGTTTTGACTATTTTCCTTAGTCTGGGCTGTTTAAGAAGATCAGATATATTAAAATAGATCCTTTCTGACAAGTTTTTAAGTTATTTCAAGACAATAAAAAAAAAAGGAATATAGTTTTGAAAAATATCAACCTTTGATCAGTAGATTGAAGTAAAAAACTTAAGTAACCCGTTCTGGACTTGGGAGAAAAAAGCTTTTTAGTGAGGGGGGGTTTGTCTTGATTTCGAAAAGCCGTCAAATGGGTATGAATACTTATTTTTCTCCTTTTTTTCCCTTTTGCTTAACATTCAAAATTTTGCTTATTTTTGACACTAGAATGAATGTGAAAGTCAGGAAAAATAATAGTTTGTTCAAGCGTTTAATATTTTGCGAGCAGTGACGACTTAAATACGGGCAATTTTAAATTGAAAATAAATGCAAATTTAGCGATAACGGTGGTCCAGGATTTATGCGCTGTAAAAAAATCATTTTGATGAATTTCGAGAAAATAAAGTCATTTTCATTACTTACTAGTAATTACCTTTCTATGGTAAAAGTTTGAGGGAAAACTGTTTTCTGACCCGAAATGCAGTGGGCCGCTTTTACAGAGACTGCCTCTTAAACTTGCGATCGTTCCTCACGGAAAAGGTGTGAAGTTTGCTTCAAGTTGCTCTTTGAATATTAAAAAGAATATCAAATCATTATTTTTTTTTTTTTTCCGATTCGGTACATCACATGCTCATTTATTTCATTATACTTATTATTATTATTTAATCTTACCAAAAGTTCTCTCACACAGGTCTTCATCTTGGGGAATGTTTTCTTTTTCTCGCTCTCCTAGGTCGACCTGGCACGAACTGTCTTCAATCTTCTTCCCAGAAGATGTGCTAAGTAAATCCTTTCTTCTGGAACTAAAACACTGGGAATCGTATCAAGAGCTTCTATTCTAGTATTAGTCGAGGAAAGAGCCAATGCGAGTATTTGCTGCAAAACGACAATAACGTTTTTTGTATATTTTTTGTCACTTTTACGTAGTACGTCAATCGATTAGCGTGTCGAAAACAATGGTTTTATTGGGTTCGTATTCAAATAGTATACTTTTACGGAAAATTCCTCAGGTGTGAGAACTTGCTTATTTTCTTTAAAACACGTAGAGAGATTGTTGAATAAAACACTTGATATTCCTTTTGGACACGGTTTCAAAGGTACAGGTGGCATATTTTTGTTTTTATCGCGATTATCGCTACTAGTATTTTTGATTTTTCTAATTTTACGTGGCTGTTCATCTTTGCTTTTTTTCTGCCAGAACTTTTTTCTTTTTCTTCCTAGGTGAATTTTTGTCATCTTGGGTTTTTCTACAGGATTTTTCCTTTTTTTTTTTTTTTTTTTTTTTTTGAAAAAGTTTGTGATAAAAACAAAAATTTAAATATCCCGCTCTTGGTTGGTCTTTAAATTCGCGGTGGCTATAGCAACCACGCGAAAATCTTCAATTTGTACTGCGCATGCGCGCGTTAATAGAAAACAAAAGAATTTCAGACGCCATTTTGTTTGGAATGCACAGTCTGTAGGTTTTCTGATCAACGTTCTCAGAATTTAGAGGCATTCGATGGAAGGGCTTCCAAGAGGATCAAAACTAGAGACGAAGGACTAGCACATGAGCATATCAACAAGTACATCGTCCTTTTATTTGGAGATAAATCACTCGTCAAAATGTGCCCGAAAGGGAAAAACCTCAAGACATGGTCATCTTTGTTCCTGTTGTATTTCAAATCTAACCAGTAAATTGAGGAAATCTTTCTTTAAGGTGAGAAATTATTCTTTGATGTTTTCATTTTGTTGAATTATAACTTTTAGTTGAAAGCTGATCGTCTGAAATAGGAGGCTGTTTGATGGCCAAATTTGCGTGTAAGCTAATTTTTACTCAAATTCAAAGTCAATTTACTCGAAAGTTTTACTATTCCCCAAGATGGAAATTACCTCTATTAGAATGGCCTTTCTTTTATCTTTACAGGTGTGCAATTTTTTTGTACTGAAAAATTGTGTGGCATATGGTGTTAAAGGAAATATTAAGACCATCCCAGCTACCTCAGCATATCCTCAAATCTTGGGTAATTTTCCTTGTTTAGGTTTACCAAGATCTTCAAGTTTTTGGTTGTTGAAATATCTATATAAGGTAGCTTGAACACCTCAATCTTGTTTATTGTAGTTGTTTTTTAAATTGCTTATCTTTGTCACCAAAAATACTGGCATAGTTCGTAAGACTTTTATTGCTAAAATATCATTACAGTGAATGCTACCCCGAGTAAGAAAAAGTAAAATTTCTATTTATTTTTGCTTTTCCCCAAATTTCTATTTGTTATCATTTAAGAGCTAATAAGCTATAGAATTAACTGGGCATAGTCATTTGCCTTGAAAAATTGTGCAGGCTTTACACAGTAATTTCAAACAGCTGACCTGTCATGCCTAAATCGGCCATCTTGGCTCACTGTTGTACGCTAATGCAGTAAACTCGTGTTCTTTTCACACTCTAGAAATGACAAGGCAGTTCTAATTTGTATTAAAATCTAAAAGTAAAAACAGAAGTTATGGCCTTAAATTATTTTTTGAAGATTTTTCACTTTCACTATGTAAATAACTAATATTACACTATGTGCTATGAATGCATGGATAAGAAAGGATATATATATAAGGTACTGGATAGAGGAAGTTTAAAGGGTTACAAACCATGGAAGAAATAAAAACTATCATAGCTCTTAGAGCTGCCCAAGGTAGATAATAATCTAGCTACTTACAGTCTGTAATAAATGGTTTCCAAAATTGTTGAAACAATTTTCAGTTGATGTGAACTTCTAGAGAAATTTGTTATAAGCTTATAATTATTATTAGGATCCCAACCTCTCAATGGGGCCTCAGCCATAATCTTTAGGAAGAAATTTCTTTACATACTAATTAGGAAAAGGATAATTAAATGTAATAACAATATAGTTTCTTTGTTCCTGTCTATAGGTAGAGGTGTATGATGAAAAGGTAGTCTGCTGGTCCTGAGAAGAAGGAAGGTGGATAGGAATGAATTATTTTTCAAACTACAAGGAGTGAATGTTGTTTTGAATTGTTCCTTTCTATATTTTCATTGTAAAGACTAAATTAAAATTAAAATTTAATTAAACCGACAAGCTGCACTGTTGTATTGATGTACTGGTCCAATCCTATGACAATCACTATAGTAAATGAGGCTGCAATATACTATCATTTTTAGTCTAATATATAGATGTCCACAACTGACCAGGTCTGACCAAATTTGTTTTTTAATCTTGGGATGCATGACAGCATCATTAGGATTAATTTAGATGGGTATCTCATGACATTTTTCATGGATGGTGATACAATTAATTTGATTATATGCTATTCTGTTAATTTTCTGCACAGGTTGTTCATGATCATGGTTATGAAATGAATAAAACTAAAGATTTCTTTTACTTCATATGTAAATCCTCTATTAAATTAAGCTGGGAGGGGGGGGGGGGGGCTTATTTATTTCAGGTAGTTTGATGGGGGCTTATTGGCTCATTGGAGAGGGGGACTTAAGTATTGATTTAGCCCAAATGCAGTAGGTCCTAAGCTGTCAGGTTCATCATTTCATCATGTTCGATGACAGTACAGACCCATAGAAACCTGACTTTGATTTGTTAAATTCACAAGGAACTAGAGTGCAGAGTGGGAAAAACTGAAGTGGGAAGGTCATGCAACCACAAATAAGGGCCAAATTAGTTTGATTTAACATGTTGGTGAACTATCAAGACTTTAATAAATCACATTTAATCAGTATACATGTTTCTTTAATTGGGAAGGTTTGGCTTTTAAAAATTCTTTCTTTAGAAAGGGGGTTACTTATTAGAAAGGGGGGGTTTATTCGAGAGGGGATGCTTAATAGAGGATTTACGGCAAGTGCATATATACTTTATTGGGCCTTTTCTTTCTCTTATATATTAAGTCAGTCTAACCATGAAACATGAGTAAAAAAGGAAATTTTTCCAGTTAGAGAATTTTCTATGATTGTAACCACTTTCAAATATGCTTGCAAGATGAAAACAAGTACAGTACTTGTACAGTGAAATAATAATTATTCACGACTCTACCCCAACGCGGTGATTGTAGGTTAATTTAATTTAGGAATAAACCATCAATCTTGTCATTAAGAAAGAATTAACCGAGTTACCTCCCTTACCTCTATCTATTTTAGCGCCTTTCAACACTAATCTCTCTTTCTCAACGTTGAAATTTCCACATTTTATTAAAATAAAGAGTAAAATAACGACCTAGCGACAACCTTTTTCATAAGGTAATATAATATCCATTCGATAGCGTTTTAAATGGTCTCCAAAGGACACAGAGAACTAGTAAACAAGCGCTGTTAGACAGAAAGTATTCCGCCATCTTGGGCAATCTCTGCAGGCTCAATTCAGCGGTTTTTCTATTAAAAGTTATATTTGCACGCATGCGCAGACAAAATGCCTACGTGCTGCATGGGCATGCATGTGCTTGCACATGGTCTCTGCAGTCTACGTCAAGAATTTTTTCAGGGTTTCTTTTGGTGTCCATTGATCTGCTGTAGCCACCATCTTTTGGAACATAACGGGGAAATATATCACCCCAAGGGAAATTAATCGTTCAAGAAGCTGAAGTAAGTACTTATCAATGAAATATTTCTACATGTAATGCATGGTTCTTAGCGAAACAATTTGACTTCGACGCGAGAACAGTTTACGTTCTCTTGTTCTTGTTCTCTTGGTCGCTGACTTTAGTAATTCTGTACAAAATAGCAGCAAAATAGTTGCAATTAGATATAGATTGCATGCCATGATCCTATAAAGGATCTTTCAAGAGCAGAAGGGATCTTGAAACAGGATCCTGGGCAGAACATTGGTTTGCTCTTTTTTTTTTGATGGTTTTCCGAGCACGTTACGTATGTTCAGAAGGGATTACTTATGTAACTTTGTATTGTGGTGTGTTGATTCCATGCTTTATCAAAAGTTTTCGGGGACTATATGTCCATCGACCTGCACCTTTGCTAATGTTACATGTGATTAATGGAGTGACAATGCACTTCAACTATGAAATTGTTAATATCTAAATTGTGCTAAAAAAAGGTCTTTGTACTATCTTGTACCATTTAGTTTTTACAGAATTTCACATTTTAATGGTATATACATATCAGCAGACCATATAATTTTTTTATTGCTATTTAATTGCTATTAATATCCTATTTTCTATAAACAATTAAACATTGACAAATATACAACATATTAACTCAATTAAAGTGGCTTATTATAAGTGCCTTTCTATTGTCTGAAAAAAAAAAAACATATCATATATATACATATACATACATATTGGTATATACATATCAACAGACAATTAAAAGTCACTTAGAGTATAATTTATTGCTATTAATTCTTTAGCATCACAAAGGAGCAAGTTCAAGAGTTGTTCAAGTTAAAAAACTGTAGTATTTGATGGTATTTTTTAAATCTAATTTACATATACTGAATTAAAAGTTTTCTGCTATGAGAGCTTCAGTAGCATTTTGTTAATGGCATACAGTACTGAAAATTATCGATTTGACAAATAGCATTCATGGTACAAGCTAGTATAACTTTCAATGTAACTTATTGCAAAATCTTTATACATTCTCACCAAAGTAGGCAATTCAGACAACATTAGAAAAGGTTTTCCTTGAAGATTTACAAAGGAATGAATAAAGTTCATTTCCTGTATTCAAAATTTTTATCAAATCCACAGGAGAAGTTATGGAGTAACAGACCTTATTCGTGGTGTGACAATGTTTTCCCAATTCAGCATGACAAACCTCCAGGGGATTCATTTTCTTTTGTTTTTACTCATCGAAAAATTTATGAGTATCCCAAAGGATACGAAAGGAATAACGATGATATCCCGACAAGTTTCAAAACAATAGCTCTTCATTCACCCAGAGGTTTGTCACGCTGAATTTGGAAAACATTGTCACACAACGAATAAGGTATATTGTTGACATAAAGTAGACAACTGAATGAAATTGAAGTACATTGTTTTCCAGCATTTTCTCCAAATAACCCTCTCGTTACCTTGACTATAAGGAGCATGAATAGTCTTACAGGGATCAAGAAACTTGGGACCAGGATTGTTTTCTATTGTGATAATGCACCTATCAGTGGCTTCCCCATGGGGTCGACCCCTGGGCTGACCAGGGAGATGGGTGGGAGAATTTAGGAGGATTGGATCCAGTTATTCCCCCTGGGGTTGGGAAAATTTGCGACATTGGTTTCATGGTTAAAAACTGAGGTGGGGGATTGTAATGAAATTATTTTCATTGCGGAGGTTACCAGGGGGATTGATTTTCCTCTCTAGCTAAAGAAATAGCTCCTATTTTAAAAATTTTAAGACCACGGACGTTTTTGGTTGGGCTGGGTTACCTGTGTTATTTGCCAATACCCAGATGCATCTCTGCTCGTCAAGATGGCTGACGAGGTGAGAGAATTCAACTGTGAAGTATGTTTTTTGACATTCTTTGTTGTTTCATAGATACGAATTCGAAGGTAACTTGATTTTTTTTACTTTCAAATGTGAATTCTTCAATTCATGACACTTTTTTTCTCTCAATCTTTTCAATGAAAAACTACCTGAAATATCGAGCAAACCGCACGGGTTACACGTTGAGTTCAGTTTTCAAAATATAATAACAATAATTTCAACCAAGATGAGGGAGATTGTCGATTTGAATGCCTCGACCAAGGGACATTGAAAAGAACAACTTCCTTACCCCTGGGAAAAATGATCAACATTGTTTATGAATTTTTACAATCTCCCTGGTCCGCCAGGGGGTCGACCCCACGGGGAAGCCGCTGATAGGTGCATAAGGTTAAATGACTTATTCTGCGAGTCACATTTATAATGTAAACACTTAAGCTTACTTTCAAGTTTGACCTATTGCGACAAGCAGTTTGTTTACAAAATTATGATTTTCAATGGCTTTTGTTTCTTTGTCTTGTATTATGTCAGTCATGATGCTGTATATGGTGGGGAGATTTCAAATGTAATATTTTCAAGCGCATAGTGGACTGAATTTGTATGACATGTTCGTCAGCACACACGAAGCTTTGACAATTAGCTCGAGTCAGAACAACAAAAATTGGTCGATTTTAAAAAAAATACATGTAAAAATGCACAAGATAATGATTCAGTTCAGTATCTTAGAGGAATTCTGTTAGTTGAAGATTTTGAAGTGGTACTCAACTCAGTATGCTCTCTTTACATGTAATCTTCTCCAGCAAACACCTCAACATTCCAGCAACTTGTATTTCTTTCCATGTGCTTTTCCCGAGGAGACTCCGAAGAAAAACCCGAACCCGCAGAAACACGTACATACCTCATAAAAGTTGAAAATGCCGAAAATGTCTCAAATGCAGTTGAATGCTATAAATTAATCACGAATCCTCCGAAATTGCATCGACACAAAATCGCTAAAACTTCGAGGACATTCGTGATTGTTCGTTGCTTCTTCGTTGCTTCCGATGCCAACTTGTGTCATGCCGAACGCTGGTTTGTAATCCTAAGGTCATGGCCCTTTGGACCTGACCAATATGCCTTTTTGCAATAACAAGTCACATGACCCCACCCCCTTAAAACGAACAGTTGTGTCAAAATGAACATCAAAAAATGAAAAAAAGCACCTCAATATTTGTAGGTAAGCAAAGTTTCAGCTCATAACGGAACACAGGAGAAAAGGCATTAAATAGGAAATTGAATATTTTATTAGGATTTGTAGGAAAAGTGCTCTGGTGGGCAAAATTGATTGATTGAATCAACTTAAAAATATTTATTTACTTTATTTTAATTAATTCATTTATTAATGTTTTTTGTTATTGTTATCTTTTTAGACATGTTTCTTCCTCAAGTAATTCCATCATTGTCTTCAGTCTTCCTTCTTGTTGTTTCATGTATGATGGCCGTATATCTTTCAGGTAAGCTACTCCCCTAAACTTACCATCATCATCATCATATTTTCCCTTTGAAGTGCACATGACCTATTCAACAATACTTTCAGTACTGATTCTACAAAAAGTAAATAGTTGAATGGTAAAATACAGTACTTTTTGATTTGAGTGATGTGTCTTTAAGTCTTTAAGATCCTACCAGCTCACTAGATACACCGTGCTGACGAGGCCCAATACAGGCTGAAACAGCTGTCTATGGTTTCTAGTTGAGATGGCTCATTTTTTTTTACGTGACTTGAAGTTGTAAAAGGTCCATTGGCCCTCTTCTTCAGTGGGTTCATACAAGGCTCATAATTTACCTATTACGCAAGGTCTTTAAGTTATGAAGGTTTATACTTTTTATACCATTATGTTAATGACTGTGGGTTTACCTAAAAGGTAATTTTGATTTTTTTATCATAATTATGGCCAGCATTTCATATTAAGACTTACAGAATATACCCTCAAATACCTTAATGGTTGGGAATCTAATCTCCAGGAGTCGTATCTAGTCTGATGTCTTCATCCTCATTCCTCTAGCTGGTTGGGTGTCTTTAACCAGCAAGTATTCTATCCTAGTCCATATTTTTCTAGATATTCTTCTATCAAAGAGGATCTGCTTTTGAAGTGCATCAGTTACATATCCATTCTGCATTCTTTGTAAAAAAACAACTAAGACCTATTTGTTTGAGATCATTTGCACGCTCAGTCGAGTTCAGTTTCATGCTTCGTGAAATGTTCCATGCTTTAATCAACCTAATTCTTAAGCAAATGTAATATTTTGTCATAAACAGGGCTTACAAATTTGAGTTTTTTGTCATAAACAGGGTACCCCTTTCAGAATCCCAGCGGAACACCCCTACCCAAATCCTGTCGGAGTACCCCCCCCCCCCCCCCCCCCCCCCGGTGTCCATCTTACATTTTCTGGAAACAACAATGGCATCTTATCTTTGTTATGAATGATTTACTCTCTCGTCAACATCAGTTAATAACATCAATAATCCTCTCTAAGTTGCATCACGGTAGTACATGTTCCATGATACATTAACTAATCTTGTATTCTTTTCCAGATGGGATTTCATGGCTTGCTGTACCAGATAAACACACCAACGTAGAACAAGGACGCTCTTTTGGCCTGCACTGGCATTATGAGATGGAGAAAAACGAAACATTTTTGTCCTCCGAGATTGATTTTTTTGTAGACTCTAAACCACTTCCCACGACCATGGCTTCAAGACATGTGGGAGAAAGTACCTATTACAAACATCAAAGGAATGATTTTCCATTCTCAGTTTTTGGAAAAAATAATGTTACCCTTATGGTGCACAGTGCTGCAGTTGGACAGAATATCACCTACTGTTGTGAAGTAGCGTGGAGATCCACAGCTGAAAAACAAAATAAAAGACATTGTTCTAAAGTATTTGTATACGGTAAATTAAATTTAAAATTTACAAATTCCATAACTATTTATAAATAACATAAATAACTATTTATAAATAACATCACCAAGATGTGGCTCTTAAACAGCTCTATTACAACCTAATCTATCCTTATTTGTCATATGCTATCATAGCATGGGGTAGTGCTTATGCATTTCACCTGAAAAAAATACAAGTAAAACGAAATCATATTAATTTTTTTTTTAAAATCACTTTTATTTAAGTGTCTAGTCGTTCTAGCGCTTTCGCACTAATTGGGGACACTTTTGCTCACGCACTACCACTGCATATTGTCCACATAATGTTCTTTGCTACACTTTATGGTAGAAAATACGGAGAGCGCACTTCCACTATTAAACCTATTAGAGCTCCTTACAGTAGAAAATATATTTATACCTCAGTTACTTAAGTTTTCATGCCAATGGCATAATAAGCAGCTCCCAAGCCTCTTTGACAACTACTTTCGATATGCAAGCGACATCTACTCCTATAACACTAGATTTGCCGCTAAGGGTAACTTCTACAAGGCACGTTTCAGAACCAACATTGGTATAAAAACAACATCAGCTTTAGGAATCGATTATTGGCAGCAAATTCCAAAAGACATCAAAGACCTTAGTGTCTTTCCTATTGAAAAAAACTAAAGCAGCACCTATTACTGAAGCAGTTTTATTTACCATCTAATACGTGACCGGGTTGACAGTTTGTTTTTCGTTGTTTGTCTACTGTTTGTATATTGGCTAATTTTTTTTCTCGTGTTTGTTGCCTACATCAAACTGATACAAAACATGACTAAGGTCTAACTAGGAAACTATATGGTTTATTTAGGCTCTAGGCATTTCCTCTCATTACGACATATATTTAGCTTTATTTATTTGATCAAATAAGTATTTTCTTTCTTTTCAATGATCTAAATATATAATTTAATGTAATCTAACATAAAAGGAAATGTGAATAAAGATGTATTGTATTGACTAAGCAGCACCGATCATGTGTAACACTGAATATTGATTATTTTATTTGTTGTATCAATCCTTCCCTTTGAACTGCAAGAAACAAAGATTGAAACAAAGCATTAGAATCAGGTATAACACCGCTGTCACCTCACAGTCACTCGCATAACACCGCCACCACTAGAAGTATGCATTGTCTGGGCACGCCTTTGGCTTAGCAACATAGATTGTCTTACTTTTGTAACACAAGCACACATTTATTATTTCCCTTAAAATGGAAAGTGGTAAAGGAATAGTTTATGTTAATATGAAGACATTCACCTTTTATTTTATTTTAATTTAATTTTTTTATTTTTTATTTTATTTATTTTATTTCATGTTATTTATTTCATTCTATTTTATTTTATTTTTATTTTATTTATTTTATTTTATTTTATCTTATTTCATGTTATTTATTGTCTGTTTTATTTTATTTTGTTTTATTTTATTTTATTTTATTCTATTTTATTTTATTTTATTTTATTCTATTTTATTCTATTCTATTTTATTTTATTTATTTTATTTTATTTTATTTTATTTTATTTTATTTTATTTTATTTTATTTTATTCTTATGTCATTTTATCTTTTATTTTTTATTTTGTCATTGTTATTTTTTATTTCTTACTGTGATCAGCTTTTAAGCAATAGTACAAAAGCTTGGTTCCTTTCTATGAAACTCCTGATTTAATTGTTTTTGATTGTTTATGTTATTACAATCTTTGATTTAAGCTGTGCCACGGATTACGTACCTCACAACACAACTGTCCTGCAAGCAAGGTGATTCCATCAAACTACAGTGTAACACAACAGGGTTCCCATCACCACATGTTGATTGGACACACAATGATACCCATCAACGGATTGGCAGCTCTTCACATATTTTATTGAACATAACTGGCAAAAGATCAGGAGGGCGATATTGCTGTGATGTGGATAATGGATTCGGTAGAGATACAGCCTGCACAGTAGTAAATGTCACTGGTATGTATGGCATGGCAATAAGCCTTTTCATAGTTTAAGAATCGATTCCACTGCGCATGCGATTTTATCCCGAATTTCTCACCTTCTTTTGTTTAATTAAGAACCAAGAGAAAAAAAAGAAGGTAGAAATTCGGGATAAAATTGGATAAAATCGCATGCGCAGTGGAATCGATTCTTAAACTGTGAAAAGGCTTATAGGGTTTTGTCATATGATGCACTTTAACCAATCATATTCTGCAATTAATTAAATTCTATTTTTTTAAGTCCATAAACGAATTGCTGCGTTTCAGTGAGGTGATTTAAACGTTTTTGGACAGTCTAGTCTCTTGACGATATAAAATGTTGAGCCGCCATAAATAATTCATGTCTACTTCTTCGTCAAGTTTTCCTTTTTTCGTGTGATGGCATTTGGTCTTATTAATCTCCCATCCGTCGCCTTCGTACGACTCGTTCTCACTCTAATGGGCCATAGCATTAGACTTGAGGGACACGTCATGAATTATTAACAATATGGGTTCATACTAGGTTGATATCATGTATACAGTCAATTCAAAAAACGTTGTCGTTGACCGACTCAATACGCAACTGGACCGAAAGCGAATATGGGTAAAAATCACTGAAGCGGTTAAATATTCGCTCTGAATTAATAATATTTCCCGCTAGTAGTAAAGATAATAATGGTGAGTAACAATCCAGTAAATGCATGTCTTTGGGTTTAGGGGAAAAAAAACAAAGTAGTTATGATTCAGTTCACAATTTCGAAAATATGATGGTATCTAATGTCGCTCTTATGTATACACTTATTTCAATAAAGTTAGTCCACTAAAAAAGAAAGCTGTGACCGCTGAGAATCATGGGAAATATTTCATATTCAACAAGTAAAGCTTTTGACACAAACTGCAGCAGTTGAGGATGCTCGCAGGAGGTTAACTCGTAACCTCGTAGAAGATCTCAAGTCCATCAACAGTTATCAAGTGGTTAAAACATGTAAAATGTATCTACCCATAATCCTTGCCGGTCTCAGCTTTGTAGCTTTTCAGGCGACTAACGTTATTGAAATAAGTGTATATACTCGCAAGAGTTGGACCCGGAAGTGCGTCACAACTTTTGAGCTCCATTGTGCAACCAAATCTCTGATCGAGGCTTATACTGACAGGATGGGTTTGGCGTTTCATTTGCTACAAATTTTGAAGACTGTTCGCCACTCAGCAGAGCCTTCTGTCCAAAGAGAATAGGGACTTTGAGCTGAATCGAAATTTCTCGTTATTATCAGTACATGGCTGTTTGATAAGCGCCCATACATGCTGTGTTATATTACTTTGAGATTGCAGTTTTATAACAATCTTGTTTTTGTTGAATATTTTCCTAAATTTGATCAATTTTTTATCTCGGTTTCATAGTCTTGAATCAAACGACACCGAACTTTAACGAGAAATGGATCGCGATATATATAGTAGGCTGCTGTATATTGTCTTTTGTCATCGCAATGTGATTGAAAAGAAAAATGGCTGGTGCGAAAAAAGGTACGTGGCATTACCCAACTGAGTTTATCTTACAATCGTTTTCCCCAGGAAACGGGTCTAAAAATTACATTTATTCTTTGCTTCTATGACAGTTTTTCATTGCGCTTCTTTTGCTTTATGATGCATGCTTTTGCATTATTTCCGTCCGTGTTAATGTCTTTCACTTGTTGACGTTGTTATCGTTGGCTTAGCCTGCAGAGCAGGCGTTCTTTTGATGGGGATGAGGAAGAATCGGGGTTTTGGGGTTCCTGTTTCGACCAAGGGCCCGCGAGAAAAATGGGATCAATTCTCGCTCGTTCCAAAGTTCCCCCAAAACCCCGGTTTTTCCCCAAACCCACAAGAACGCCTGCTTTGCAGGCTGTCGTTGACTTGGGTGTGTGTGTGGTTTTTTTAAATCCAACATTACGCTTCTCTCATTCGCAGACATAGCGTCGACAAATGGCATTCACCACAATCTAGATGTACCAAGAACAATTAAATGCAGAAGAATCAGTCCCTGGCATGATGATTGCATCGCACGTGATTTTGAAAGCGAAATTCCCTACCATGAACAATGTAGTTCGGCATATTTTGCGCTTTATGATATAAAGCGTAAGCATGATTTATATTTTTTTACGTGTAGTTAGTTGTGAAATATAAGAATACAATGATTACTATTAAAAATCATCATCGTGTAATAAAGCATCATGGGGCAGCACAAATTCACATGTACCATTTGAAAATACTTCTTCTTTTGCCTTGGGTTGGATTTTTCAATTTCTTAAGTATGATATACATGGGGAAGAAGCGTAAGTAAAAATGAATGAAATGTGTCTAGTCGTTCTAGCGCTTTCGCACTAATTGGGGACACTTTTCGCTCACTACACTGAATTTTCACTATTACCACTACATTGAATTTTCTATGCACACAACAGTCAGCTCACATGTTGATTTTTACGGGGGGAGGAAACCGGAGAACCCGGAGAAAACCCTCGTAGCATAGGAGAGAACAACACATCAAACAAACTCAATTCATGTGACGACCGCAGGGCTCGAACCAGCGACCCGACCCATAGGACTCACAGCGGTGAAAGACGACGCGCTAGCCGCCAACGCCACCCATGCTACCCAAGTAAAGTAGTAAAAGTCGAGTTCCAAAATACAATTCACTTGAGGAAGCATGAAATGCTCGACACTATTCGAGAAGAAAATATACACCTATTTCAGAAATCGTTATCGCACCCGCAAAAGCCTCAAGCAACAGGCCAAGACCGCAGAGAACGCCGGTACTTTTTGCTGTAATTAGTTCATTCATGGTGCATTTTCATTTGACTTCACAAATTGCTCCAAGCAAGACTGCTTCAGATGATAATTAGTGCGGAAGAGCTATAGCCACTTGCATGAACCATGAATAAATCAATTATAATTAAAAGTACCGACGTTCTCTGGAGCCTTGGCTTGTTACTTGAGGCTCTTGGTGCGACAAGGATTTTCGAAATAGGTGTATATGTAAATATCTAATGAGACGCAAGATATCAAATGAGATTCAAAATGTAATACTTGCTTAAATACGATTACTTTTTTTTCTTTGTATTCTTGCAATACTTGTCTCTCTGGTGCAATAGAAGATAACCATTTCCAATTCTATATCTTTTAGACAAACCTATCTAAATATTTTGAAGTAGATAAAACCAACGCCGAGCAACATCTAAGAACGTTTTGTTAATTGTTTTCCTGTAGATGCAAAAGAAATTTTACATCTGCATTAAGCTTTTTCTTGTCCGCAACTGGCACAACACGGCCTCCTTTTGTAACATTGGCTTCCACCGAGTCATTTTTACACCATTTTCCTCTTGCCTACAGGCCCGCTTTTACTCGGGCGATATTTGCCGCGACAATCGCGGTTTTTTGGTCGTAGCCTCAAGTCGCTAGTGTAAACGGTCTGCAATTATTGCGGCGATCGACGCGCGACAAGTCGCTGTGAATTCCAACATGCATTCTCTAATTTTTGTGCCCTTCACTGCGATTATTGCTTGCAAAGTACCAAAAGGTACCGTGCCCACCCCCGCTTCGGAGGAAATTCTGCGCTTGTGAAAATCACTTTCGAATTTTATCGATATTTTATTTAATGAAAGGTTGCTCCGGAAATTTAAGAAAAAATGTGATATCATATTTTTGCGAATAATAAACTCTGAAATATTCGTTTCAAAACTGAAAATGAAGAGGGAAAGTAAGTCCCGCGATTAGTAGTACAGGTTATTTAGGGAATCTGGAAGTAGGGAAGATCCGGAAAACCCACTGACATTTTGCAGCTGGACTGCCACAGTCATTGCGCTAACTTAATATCAAATCAGGTTCGATCATTTGACGTCAAAGATCAAAATGTAATGGTCATTACTTTTATCAGTTTTTAAATATAAAAGAATACTAATATAACGGTTCAAGAGACATTTATCGTTAAAGAAGCAGAAGAAAGTCTATTTCAATGAAGTGCTTCTTTGTTTAAAAGCATTCCCTGCGCGGCCTGTTAGGTGTTCATTCATAAAGCATAAATAAAACTGGATTTTCGGCTTTGTGCCTACTTCGTTGTCGCTTGTGATTAAAATGTTTGAATGCTTGTATGTGATAGTCACTAGGAGACACCTAGAGAAAATGATCTATCATTTTCTCTTGGAGGTGACGGTCTATCGATATTTTAACTTTCGGGTGCCCCTCCCTGTGTTTCTGGATGAGACATCGAAACCGTTTGGCAAGTTAATTGAATCAAATTACTCGATAAACCTATTATAATATCACTAGTATTTAGCTGCATCCTGAGATTTGCCACCAGTGCAGTGCAGTGCAAGCACGAAAATTTTGGATGATGTTGGAAAAACATAAAGACACGGAACAGATCTAGATGCTACGTTAATGAGGTGACGGATAGATCGCAATGTTTTGGCTGTTAATGTAGGATATTAATTCCAAATGCTTTTAAGTTATTATTCTGTTTCTTAATCTTAATCACCATGATGTTAATGTGGCAACCGTTTTGTAATACGTTTTGGCAATTTGTTTTATTGGATTGACCAGTAGGGTGCAAACCATTTATCCTTGAAATAGCACAAAAACTAAATAGCACTAAATATCTATTTCTTTTGTTGTCAGTTTTTTTATTGGTGCTATTTTATACTAATAAGTTGGTACTATTTCACTAATATATGGTTTGCATGTCCTCTAGTATCCTGTTATGCAATCTAAATAACAATTAAGCAAAAAGAATTTCGTCATCGAACGTCAACTTATTGAAAAGTGAACTGTATGTGATTCATCGATTTTCGAAATAAGGAGTAATCGTCAAAATACTTGTTTTTCCTAATTCAGGAGTTGAACTTTAAAAGCCCAGATGGGGTGAGCCTCCTTCGCAGCCGTTCTTAGGGTCGCGTGACGACCCTAAGAACGGCTGCAAAGGAGGCTAAGATGGAGTGCGCGCATATATGTAACGAAGGGCGGAAATGATCTTCTTATCTTTTAGGATTGAAATCTAAGCCATTCCCTCTCTTAGGGATGAAAAAGGGAAAATTTTGAAAGAGTTAATTTTGAGCAAATGTGATATCTAGAAACCGAAATTATTGAGATGTTGTTGTGCGATCCCAAAGTTTATTCAGACTATAATCTTTGCATGCTGACTTTGGATCTGTTGCTTTGGATGGTTACCAAACTCTCTCTTTTTGGTCGTTGAACAGTTCGACTTTATCTTCATTTCATGACGAATATTATCTCAAAAGAATATATACTTTGGTAACTAACAGTTCATAATAATTAAAAACTATATTATTTCGTTTAAAATCATTTTTGAGTGTTCCTTTTCTTGGTTTTGAGCGGTATAAAGCCCTCAAATAGCCAGTTTGATTTGAATTTTGCTAATGGTCAGGCAAGCTTATAGTTTTACTGGAATATTTTACTTAATATTACATTATTACATTAATATAATTGGTAGATATGTCTCTTCTTCAAGTGCGTCAATTATTGTGTTCAGTCTTCTTTCTTCAAGTTGTTCCATGGGTGATGGTCCTTTCTGCTCTAGATCTTGCAGGTACATACGTTACAGTTCCATAACTTTACCATTTTTTTCATTGCTAAGATAAGTGCTGGTAGGAACAATATTCACGATGACGCGTTGCATGGTAATAGACTACAAAAACCCTCTAGTAATAACAATCGTTTCATAATCTTTATTCTCTCATAATTTATTTCTTCGTAATGAACGACTTCGCCCTCTCGTCAGCTTCAGTCTGTATCATCAATACTCCAGCTACAAGTTCTATTTTGTTCAGCCTTAGTATCAGTTGTGGGTTAAAATATTCAGCCATTCTTCAACTTACACTGCTGAAGAAGTAGCAGCCTCAAAACGTCTGAAAAATGTATTTGTTTTAGCGCTGTATGTGCTAATTTATTCAAAATCCATCTTTACCAAACTGCGCTAGACAGTTCTTGTATACATTTTATATATCTCTCTCATGTTCTATGAATACCATATTTTTATTCTTTTCCAGATGGGATTTCATGGCTTGCTGTACCAGATGAACACACCAGCGTAGAACAAGGACGTCCTTTTAGCCTGCGCTGGCATTATGAGATGGACGACAACGAAACATTTCTGTCCTCTAAGATTGGTTATTTTGAAGAATCTAAGTTATACACTTCTATAGCTTCAAGACATCTGGGTGAAAATACATATGACAGATACCTAATAAAGTATTCAATACTTGGCAAAAATAACGTTACCCTTATTGTGGAAAGTGCAGAGATTGGACATAATATCAACTACTGTTGTGAAATATTGTGGAAATCCGTATTTGCAAAACGAGAAGAGAAACGGTGTTCTAAAGTATTTGTATACGGTAAACTTCATTAATTTTACAATTCCAAAACTATCTATGAATAAGTAATGACAAAAAGGTAATTTATACTCCGTGAAAAGATGAAAAAAACTTACTGACGTTTCCTCTTAGTTTCTCTTAGTCCCAACGGGATTAATGAACGCTTTGCTTTCAACTAACCCTTTCTTTTGTCTTTTGATTGTTTGTTTTTGTTTCCTTGCCTATCTTGTTCTTTTTTGGTTTCTTTTGTCTTATTCTATCATATAAACACTCCTTTCTACCATCTCTTTCTCTTTTACTCCGACGAAGGACTAGCGTCCGAAACGTCAGTAAGTTTTTTCATCTTTTCACGGTGTATTATTTACCTTTTCATCATTACTGTTTCATTGAAACACCGACGCAGCTCACACTAGTTTTTAGCTAGTTATCTCTATCTATGAATAACATACATCACTATCTAAGATGTGGTTAATCAGGACTGATAATGTCTTTTATTGTATCATTTTCCATGTTCATTTGTCTCACGATTGAGGGTAATTAGTAGAAGGACTGCAAACTGCAAGTCTTCATCAGTTGATGGTGCATGTAGAATGGATGGTGTTTCACTTATTTTTTTATTCTATACTTGAAATATTAAACCCTATCAATCTAGAGCGGGATCATTGTAGAACCATAAATTTAGAGGATCAATGATCCTAACCCACAAATCTGTAAAGAAATTAGATCTGATTATGTTAATATAATCGAATGCTGGATTGCTCTTTTTAATAATTTGTATGACCACCAGCTTTTAAACAAAAAAAGAAAAAATCGGTCCAAATGTCTAGGCTCTTTCAAAAAGTAGTGAAATTGCTGATTTAATTGTTTTGATATTGTTAACTTTTATTGTCATCATCTTTTAAGCTCTGCCACTGATTACGTATTACGTACCACAACTGTCCTGCAAGCAAGGTGACTTGGTCAAGCTACAGTGTAAGACAACAGGGTTCCCATCACCACAAGTTGAGTGGATCCACGATGATACCCATCAACTGAGTGGCGGCTCTTCACATATTTCATTGAACATAACTGGCAAAAGATCAGGAGGGCGATATTGCTGTGTTGCAGATAATGGATTCGGTAGAGATACAGCCTGCACAGCAGTAAATGTCACTGGTATGTATGGCATGGCAATAGGGTTTTGTCATATGATGCACTTTAACCAATCACATTTTACACATGAATTGCTGCATTTCAGTGAGCTGATTTAAAAGGTTTTTGATATTTTGGTCTCTTTTGACAATATTCTGATACACTGAACCTGCCATGAATAATTCCTATTTTCAATGTGATAGGATTTGATTTGACTATTCTCTCGCCCGTTGCCTTGGTACGACTCGCTCTCACTCTAATGGAGCATAGCATTACATTTGAGGGACACGTCATGAATTTATATTATTATAATATTTTTACACGGTCTTGGTCTTGATAATTTACGATATCATGCTCAAACTCATCCAATAATTGTTTAATATACGTATTGCACCACTTCCTATGGGTGTGCAATTTAATTAACCAATAAACAAAATTTCCAATCTGGTTGTTTGAATGTACAGCTCTTTTCCCTTTGCTTTCAGAATACGAGCCGGTGAATACAAAGCTGTCGGTAAAACACACGAGTATACTCGATGTTAAAATGATTCGCATAAAATGTGAAGCTGTTGCCTCCCCTCCTGCAAACCGTTTTATAATGACAATTAATGATGAAGAGTACAATTCGAGTGATGGCTTGTATACTATCAAAGTACCATCTGCAAGAAAAGACAAAATATACCACATAGCTGTCACTTGTATTCCATTCAATAAATATGGACAAGGACCAATCAAAAAAGTAGTTTTTCAAGTGTATGGTAAGTAACTTTGTGGAGATACTTTATAACTAAAGTTGCGTTCTTGAATCCATGTATTTTCATTTTTTTCGTAAAATTGTCCATAACAGCAGAATTTAACCAGCTAAAATTACTTGAATCACGCCACCGAAAAAAGCATTGAGCGTCTTACAAAGACAATGTTACAGCCTTCAACCAATCAGCGTGCGAATTATTTTTAGCTTAGCCAGATATCTGATAGACCAATGAATGACCCCTATTAATTTTCCCCTGAAATTATATAATGATGCATTGCAAATTAAGCAGGAAATAATATCCTTTTCCTTGCTTTAAAGCCATAAAATATGTCTTTTCCATTGATCTCTACTTCAGTAAGGAGTAAATCACCAGAGATAACAAATCCGTACAAACAAGTAATATTGGTTAATGAGGGAAAAGACGTTAGTCTTGTTTGCAATGCCAGTGGATACCCAGTACCTAATATCACCTGGACGAAGCATGGCACTGTCATTGGTGTTGGACGAATGTTCAATATAACACGAGTAAAAAGGAACGATTCATCGTGTTACACGTGTACAGCAGATAATGATATTGGACACACCAAGAATGTCAGCATATGTTTAGATGTGCAATGTAAGTACGAAGTTTATCTTTTTTAGCAAATATGATTCTTTGTCATGGTCCAGATGATAGCGCTCTTATTTCTTATCTCGTACGCAGATCTTAAAGATCACTTGCTGATTGTGAAGGAGAGGAAAAAGATACTATTTGCAGTTCTTGGAGTACTGTTTGTTTTGTCGATTGTTCTGAACATCATACTTATGGCGGGTATCCTGTGCTCACGTAGAAAAGGTATGATATATGGATATTTTCTGTAAGGTGCAAAGATAACAGAAGACATGCATGAGGGTAGACTGATTTCAATATATTGAATTATTTTATGACTTTTCTAATTTTAGATTCGAAAGAGTATTCTTGAAACAGGTATGTGTTTCTGAGCCGTTTAACTTAAACGTTCAAAATAATGATAAAAAATAAGCTATATTATCTTTTACAGATCAAATAACAGCTTCGACGAGAGGTCACAAATAGTACGTAAGCCACCTGATTATCGCTTTGTGTTTTATATATAAAGTCTAATATTACCTATCGTACGTGACGATCCATCCATCCATCCATCCATCCATCCATCCATCCATCCATCCATCCACCCACCCATCCATCCATCCAACCCTCCATCCATCCATCCATCCATCCATCCATCCATCCATCCACCCATCCATCCATCCACACATCCATCCACACATCCATCCATCCATCCACCCACCCACCCACCCACCCACCCGCCCATCCATCCATCCATACATACATCCATCCACACATCCATCCGAATAATTCGATTCAGTGTATACGTTTAATAAAAGTTATCTTTTTGATAATTCATTACTAGTATTCTTCTTTGCATGTGTACAAAGAACGACTTAACATTGCAAGAGACAAGTTTCAATGTTACAGATAACGAAACACCAAACTTGCCAGAATATGAAGAAATAGGTGCAACGAGTAATGCTGTTGTGACAACAAGAACACAGCTATCCCAACCACATTCTGGTGTACAGACAAATATCCCCATGCCTCAGTATGAAGGTGCAGATCAACATGGACAAACAGAGGCTGTTTCAAATCCACCTACACTCACCTATCAGACCATCCAACATTGTACTGGTAACTACGATTCATTGAGTCCTTCAACACGGCTGCCCCCTAAGGGTACAGCACTGTCATCCACAGGAAGCCCAACACGTACAGGAGAGTACCAAGCCCTTCAACACAAGGGTGTGTCTCCACAGTACCAGTCTCTTGATGGCTTGAGCAAATGTTGAGTGAATATCGTACCAGGTCCTCCAATACCAGGGTGTGTCTCCACGTACAGTATCAGTCTCTGGATGGCTTCAGCAAATGTTAAGTGAATATCGTACCAGGTCCTTTAATACCAGGGGTGTGTCCACCGTACCAGTCTCTGGATGACTTGAGCAAATGTTGAGTGAATAAGGACCAAAAGAGACCAGTGTTGATAAAGTGCATTGCCATACGGCTCGTAATGCATTATAGAAATGTGTTGAGATTTTCACTTGCTTTTAGTTCATTTATAAAGAAAAGCTTATTGCAATTTTAAGTTTGCACTTTTTCATACAACAATCAAACTTAGAGGCCGTTATGTAACTGTAGGTGACCGGTTACGAACGAGTTGATCCCACCATCGTTTCTCGAAATACTACGAAGTATGCCTTAAAAAGACAATTGCTGAAACTTTTTCACACGTCACTGTACTCATTCATAAGAATGGGAACAAAGATGGAGGAGAACCAGAATACTGCGATAGAGGGAAGGATGCATATAAGATAAGAGGGGTAGAAGCTGCAGGTCGCGAGAGCACAGCACTAGCGAACCCCCTAAAATACTAGAAGTGCACTGGATACCGGACGGCTTTAGTTCTGAGCCCAGAAAACCCATATGTTAATCGGTATACTTCTCATATGTTCGCTTGCACCCGTGATATCCAGTAACAAATTCTATTACCATATGATACTACGTCAGGGAATCGAGCTAGACACCCCCAGAAAAGAGAGGCGAGAGTATCACCGCGATACCACCCTTGCGTCCCAGATTATAACTTGTCCACGTATACGGTGTTCTTCCATGAGTTTCGCTCAACATGCATTACCCATACTCTCCGCGGTTTTAGTCCTATTCTCCACAAAATCGAACACGCTATTTAAGGTAACTGTAAGCCCCAGTAGATAACTTCCTTTTTTGTATTTCTATTTGTAGAAAAGAAATTTTTTCAAAGGCAATTTTTTTCTATTCAGGTGCGATATACTCCTGCTTAACGTGTAAGGGATTATAAGGAATACACCTAATTCATGCGTGATACATTTCTACCTATATAACGGATACTTAAGCTTTCCTAGATCAGGTGTGATGTACTCATGGTTAAGGTATAAGAGATACTCAAAGATCAGAAGAAGGAAAACCCTAGTTCAGGTAAGGAATACTTCTTGCTCATGTAAGGAACTCGTATTACAAATAGAGGGACTCTCGTAATTAACGTCTTTTTTACATCTGGTTATAGTCCTGGACAAATACCTGATGAAAATAATACACGGAGCACAATGTTTTATAAGAACGTAAAAGCTCCTTCAATAATTTATGACTTGATGACGTGCTTTATGGTCGCTTTTTGACTAATTTCTGAGTATTTTTAAAGTTTCAAGAATATAATTCTCAAAATACAATCTTGCCTTCTTATTTGGATGTTAAGTTCAAACCCAACCACTTTTTCCTTGGAACTGCAATCTTTAAATTGGGGGTTAAAATATAGGAAAGTCTTCCATAGGAAAGCCATTACAGTGCGACTACACATTAACCAAGGCCACCCAAATAAATTTTAAATCTACCTCACAAATCACAATTTCTAACGCTACATAACAGATGAATAAGTGAATTCTGGGTTTAAACTGTTTCTTGTTCACTTCTGATAATACACACACACATGTATAAAGTAAAATATATGACTTTAGAGAGGAAAATGTGTAAAATCGTATCATTTAAATACTCAATTGTGTTTGGCGGCTAATTTGTCACGTACTAATTAGTTCAAATTAAGCACGTTTTTTTTTTTTGGTTATTCATAATGTTTTATTTTCCATATTGCCCTGCTAATTAGGAATTCGAGGCTTTATCTAGATGCATCGCTTAAAAGGCTATTGATGCATAATTAGCGCTCTATGAAGCTGCTTATTTTACTGCCCTCAAGAATATTACATTATATATACATATCATATTTTTATAATTTCTTACTTTACCGACTCTTTCATAAGTATTTTTACTATTGGATTATGACATCATACTCCAGAAATTTTCTGCTATCACTTGCGACAGGACATTGTTCTTAATCTTTAAGATTGGATCCTTATACCTGGAGCACTTTAAAATCATGGCCTCCTTTGTCGCTTTAAAGGTAAAGAAGCAGTTGTTATCGTTAGATGATGCAGCTCGCCCGATAAAATTATTTCATGGCGTTCTTTGGACTTCTTTAATATTCTAGATCGCTTCCCTCGTGCTGCCTGGATGAGTGAACAAGTGCATCGTGGCGTTAACCTTGAAAAACCTTTCCTTTCCTCTCCGTATACCGTTTATGCCACAAGTGGGTAAACATTCTAAGTATGTCTCCTTAATTGCAGGTCAGTGTGTAACAAAGCTATGATTATAAATGATGTTGCAGTAGTTGATGATGCAGTAGTTGAAACGATGTTGAACTCTAAGAAATTAGCGCTCAATAAATCAAAATAATAATGGTGATGATGATGATGATGATAATAAACCGGATTTTACCGTCCAGTTTCGTGCAAAAAAAATGGCGCACTTCTTTAGAGACTTCTTTAGATCCCTCTTCCATTTCGTTCCATTTCATATCAGTTGCTAGGAGCGCGCGTGTTACGAAGGGAGAATTAATTGCGCGCGCTATTTTTTTTTTTTTTTTTTTTTTTTTTGTCTTTTAAGATACGCTATATGATCTTAATTGCCTATTAAGCTACGATAGCTATCAGGCAATGTTCTTCCTCTGTCTCTATTAAAGAGAGCATATGATTCATTAGCAATCTTCCATGCCTCCAGCCATTTCCTCTGGTGCAATCGTTCTTCTTTATAAACTACAGAACTACCAAGCCAGTTAATGCCGTGGCCAGTCTTCATGGCGTACTCTGCTAGAGCTGACTTATCCGGACGGTTCAGTCTTAGAGCTGCTTGGTGTTCTTTTTCTCTGGTCTTAAGTGCTAGTTTCGTCTCACCGATGTACTTTAAAAACAATTAATTCTCCCTTCGTAACACGCGCGCTCCTAGCAACTGATACATTTAACTTTAGCACGCGCACATTGTTATGTTGCGTGTTTTCTTGTAAAATTGTCACAACCGTTTACCCTGATGAAGAGCAAGATGCTCGAAAGCTTGGCTTGATTTATAATTAAAAAGCTGATGAATCATAACTATCATGAATCTTAACTCGGCTTACAAACACTTATTGGATATATTTCTTTTCTTTTATTGTCTTGAAATAACTTAAAAACTTGCCAAAAAGCATCTATTTTAATATATCTGATCTTCTTAAACAGCCAAAACTAAGGAAAATAGTCAAAACGCAATTTATCTACCACGACGAAATGAACGAGTGATTTTAATAATGCGAAGTCCAAGATTTTAGTCAATTTGGTAAAAATGTCCGTATTCAATTGATTTAGATATGCCCAAGCGAACGTTTAGAAAAATGTCTTGGTGTAATCGCGCCTAAAGACGATTCGCCTCCTCCGTCCCTTCCTACCCTTCCCTCAAAGCGCTGCTACGCAGACTATCTAAACGTTCGCTTGGACATATCGAAATTTTAATTGAATGTCAACTTTTGGAGCTCTTGTAGCCTGGTTTTCCATGTTGTGTTCAAGAGAGGCATGCCTTAGTGGGTCGCCAAGGCTAAATTTTTCAGGGCTAAAGTGATGCTTTTCGCAAACTTTCATATATTTTGCTACGAAGTTGTCTTTAGGCGCGATTACGCGGAGCAATATTGCGCTGTTGTATCACCGTTGCGAGTCAACATGTAAGCTCGTGCTAAATAAGGGATGGACCATTAGAGACAGGCATTTTTGTTGCATGATATTTATTTTTTGGGGATCAATCCTTGCACGTTATTTTTTTGCGCACAGTTAGATATTTTCCTTCTAGCAGAAGATGTTGCACGATGCTTTTTGAGGTTTAAGTGCTTGCTCGATATTTTTGGGGAGATTTGATTTACGCAACCCCTATCAACTAACTAGTGGCCCGTCCTTAAGATTCCGCTTTATCAGGTGTTGTTTTGATAGATCCCTGAATACCTCTTGAATCGCGCATCTTGCAAAAAACCCACGAAATTGTAAAAAGCAAGACATTTTTACGAAATTAACTAAAATCTTGGATGTAATTGAAATACTCTTCAATAGAAAATTCTAATTTTTTAAATATTCATGAAGCCGCTATTTTGTTTCTAAAAATAGTAACAAAATGGCGGCTTCATGAACATTCAAAAAATCATATCTTTTAATTCCCATATCAGAAATAAAATTTGTTTGCATTTTTGAACTCGTCATGTGCAGTTCTTTCAAATGAGCTAGTTAGAATTTTCCATTGAGGAGTATTTCGATTTTCCGTTAAAATTGATGACGTCATTTTCCCGCCAAAAATGTCAAAATTTAAAAAAGTAAAACGACAGAGTTGTGAGATTTGTTAGACTCTTTAATGTTACCAAGTTTCAAGAAATTTTAATGGAACACAAAAAAGTTTTGCCTAAATGAAACATTTTTAAGCCCTTCTAGCCCGACGTGCATTTATTTTCCAAAGCATTTTCCTACATCGACATCTTGAGGGCAGATTTAAACATTTGAACATAACAAAAGCACAAGACAAGCACTATGCACGTGCAGAAACTCAATGCAAACGATCAAATAAATGAGATCATTGGGTGATATTTTTAGAATAGATTCTAAATATAGCATCAAAGTGTGCAGATGATGGGGCACGGGGATTCCTTCTCTTATTAGTTCAATTCTCATGGTTTGCATTATCAACACTCAATTTGCATAACCTTCAAAACAGTTCATATACCTTGCCAAACGCATCATAACATTGTATTTTATGGTGCCTTTTTCGCCTGGGCATATCTAAATTAATTGAATACGGACATTTTTACCAAATTAACAAAAATCTTGGACTTCGTATTATTAAAATCACTTGTTTTGAACTAAGTTGTTCATTTCGTCGTGGTAGGTAAATTGCGTTTTGACTATTTTCCTTTGTCTGGGCTGTTTAAGAAGATCAGATATATTAAAATAGATCCTTTCTGACAAGTTTTTAAGTTATTTCAAGACAATAAAAAAAAAGGAATATAGTTTTGAAAAATATCAACCTTTGATCAGTAGATTGAAGTAAAAAACTTAAGTAACCCGTTCTGGACTTGGGAGAAAAAAGCTTTTTAGTGAGGGGGGGGGGTTTGTCTTGATTTCGAAAAGCCGTCAAATGGGTATGAATACTTATTTTTCTCCTTTTTTCCCTTTTGCTTGACATTCAAAATTTTGCTTATTTTTGACACTAGAATGAATGTGAAAGTCAGGAAAAATAATAGTTTGTTCAAGCGTTTAATATTTTGCGAGCAGTGACGACTTAAATACGGGCAATTTTAAATTTAAAATAAATGCAAATTTAGCGATAATGGTGGTCCAGGATTTATGCGCTGTAAAGAAAATCATTTTGATGAATTTCGAGAAAATAAAGTCATTTTCATTACTTACTAGTAATTACCTTTCTATGGTAAAAGTTTGAGGGAAAACTGTTTTCTGCCTCTTAAACTTGCGATCGTTCCTCACGGAAAAGGTGTGAAGTTTGCTTCAAGTTGCTCTTTGAATATTAAAAAGAATATCAAATCTTTTTTTTTTTTTCTTTCTTTTTTTTTCTTTTTGCGATTCGGTACATCACATGCTCATTTATTTCATTATACTTATTATTATTATTTAATCTTACCAAAAGTTCTCTCACACAGGTCTTCATCTTGGGGAATGTTTTCTTTTTCTCGCTCTACTAGGTCGACCTGGCACGAACTGTCTTCAATCTTCTTCCCAGAAGATGTGCTAAGTAAATCCTTTCTTCTGGAACTAAAACACTGGGAATCGTATCAAGAGCTTCTATTCTAGTATTAGTCGAGGAAAGAGCCAATGCGAGTATTTGCTGCAAAACGACAATAACTGTTTTTGTATATTTGTTGTCACTTTTACGTAGTACGTCAATCGATTAGCGTGTCGAAAACAATGGTTTTATTGGGTTCGTATTCAAATAGTATACTTTTACGGAAAATTCCTCAGGTGTGAGAACTTGCTTATTTTCTTTAAACCACGTAGAGAGATTGTTGAATAAAACACTTGATATTCCTTTTGGACACGGTTTCAAAGGTACAGGTGGCATATTTTTGTTTTTATCGCGATTATCGCTACTAGTATTTTTGATTTTTCTAATTTTACGTGGCTGTTCATCTTTGCTTTTTTTCTACCAGAACTTTTTTCTTTTTCTTCCTAGGTGAATTTTTGTCATCTTGGGTTTTTCTACAGGATTTTTACATTTTTTTTCTTTTTGAAAAAGTTTGTGATAAAAACAAAAATTTAAATAACTCGCTCTTGGTTGGTCTTTAAATTCGCGGTGGCTATAGCAACCACGCGAAAATCTTCTTACCCTACCCTAGAGTTTCGATTTTGTAATATTGAAATCGAGGCGTGCAACCGACGGAGACTCAACCTCGTTCCCAGGGCCCTCTCGGCCCGACTCCAAAACAAAATGGCGGTCGTCGGGGAGAAGACCCAACCTCGTAGGGCCCTGGGAACGAGGTTGACGGAGACTAAACCCTAGTCAAACCAAGGGAGCACGGCAGACATAAATTTGTTGATTGGTCTTCCTTTGGTACATAATTTCATTGATTGGTCCTCCTGTGGTATAGATGCGCATGCGGTTACTTAAAAGTCGCGCGGGCTCATACGTAAACAATATGGCGGATGATAAATATTATATATGCCGCCATCTTCGATATTTACTTGAGCCCACGCTATTTTTCGCGGATAACCGTATTCGTCAGCATACGTCACTACCACAGGAAGACCAATCAACAAATTTATGTCTGCCATCTTGGACTAGGTAACCGCGCATACATGATAGCGAGGCTGGAGTTGAGTCGCGTCTTGGATTTGGTAGAAGTTTGTATAAATACTGTGAAGTTTTTCCTGGTTTATCTCAATTTTTTAAAAAATGGATGAAAGTTTATATCCCGAAGAAGCTTCTTCCGATTCTTTGAAGAGGAGAGGAAAGCACTGTGCGGCTTTTGGTTGCACGAACAGCTTTTACGGAGCAGACGGCAGGCCTACCGGTTACCATTTCTTTCGTTTCCCCATGGACATCCAGAGAAGAAACCGATGGTGCAATTTGATAAAGCGTATGCATGGAAAGGACGGGTTCTTCGTAACAAACAGCACTTATATTTGCTCTGAACATTTCAGAGAAGAACAAATTGACAAGAAATTGAGTGGTCGCTGGGATTTAAAGAAAGGTTTGTATGTACAATATTGCTTGTTACTTTGTTTATTACAGATGATAAAAGGAAGATGAGCCTGAAGTCTTAAAATGTTGACTATGTTTTTATATTTCGTTTCTCTCCCATAAAATTGAATGAAAGATCGTTTAATTTTAGTCCCAAAGCCTTTTGAACAAGAAATTTATTTCTACTCAGTATTGACTTTGTTATTAAACTTAATTTTAACACTCAAGCAAATAAACTGAATGCCATGTATTACTTTATTAGCAAATCTGATATATTTCTATTCGCTATCGTAATACCTTTATAAACAAAAAACAAAATAATACCTTTGTAAACAAAAAAATGTTGCAAGTTCAAACACACTATATATAGTAACTTGAAATAATAACGATCATTTTATCTTATTTTTTATACATATCTGTTACTATCTTACTTCAGGTGCAGAGCCATTTAAGTTTAGTTGGACTGAACAGAAAATGCAAAGAAAGCCACCTGCTAAAAGATCATATCCAGAAACAAACACGAAGCAAAAAGAAATGGCTCAAGAACTGAAAGAATTATCTTCAAGTAAAGAAGTTGTATCTTCTGTTGACAATGTGTCAGTTTCATTATGTTATGATTCAACTGAAAATATGCCGTCACCAACAACTGAATCAGAAATTTTAACTGAAACACCAACCACATCAGATACTATTGCTGATCTACAAAGACGGATGGAACTACTGCAAAGTGAATTAGCTGACTGTCAACAAAAACTAAATGAAGCTGAAAAAAGCAAATCAGTATTATTGGAACGTCAGTTTTCGCTTGAAAAAATCAAACAAGACACTGATGCAATCCTGTTCTATACTGGATTTCCCTGCTATGAAGCACTGATCAGTTTCTTCAACTTTATTGAGCCCAAACTTCTTAAGATGCAGTATTGGAAGGGGGACAGCAGATTAGTAAAAGACAGCCAAGACTATCAAGAGGATCAAAATAGAAAGAAACCTGGGCCTTCAAGAAAGCTATCTTACTTGGATGAGTTTCTACTAGTACTGATGAGACTCAAGGCTGGGCTTTTTGTCCAAGACCTTGCTGACAGATTTGGTATCAGCAAAGGCCTTGTTTCCAGGGTGTGCATTACATGGATAAATTTCCTTTACCTTGAGCTGAAAGGCATGTTCCCATTTCCTTCACAAGAACTGGTCAGAAAGAATATGCCAAAAGAGTTTGAACAATATGCAACCACTAGAATAATATTGGATTGTACAGAGATTTTTATTCAGCGACCTTCTGCAATGCTAGCACAGTCAGAGACCTGGTCTGACTATAAACATCACAATACTTGGAAATTGCTTGTGGGAGTAACTCCAAATGGCCAAGTGACATTCTTGTCTGACCTTTGGGGTGGATGGGTGTCTGACAAGCAAATTACAAAAGAAAGTGGTGTATTAGAGTTGCTAGAAGATGGTGACAATGTCATGGTTGACCGAGGATTTGACATCTTTGATCTTGTACCTGAAGGTGTCACTGTGAATATGCCACCATTTCTGGGTGGCAGACAGCTAAAGAAACAGAAGAAACAATAAGTATTGCTTCTGTTCGTATTCATGTTGAACGGGCAATAGGAAGAATGAAAACCTATCATATTTTAGATGGTACACTTCCAAACAAATTAAGCCCCTATGCAACGCAAATAGCCACAGTTTGTGGTTTATTAACAAACTTTCTGCCCCCTTTATTGCCTCCTGCTAATCTTGAACAGCCTGTTGACTAGAATCCTAGTTTCTTTTCCCAGGGTGACAGGTAGGAATTCTGTAAATATTTGAAGACTATCACTTATTAAATATGCACTTGGATAGAAATTGATGAAATTTGGAAATGTCAACTTTACATTTTTCCCCCATATGGCTGCAATAGCTGCTAAGCAAAAGTGAGCCTTAAAAATTATCAATTATTTCAATATCTTAATTGTGAGTATAGATGACCTTGTTTAATTTTAACCCTATTGCTCTTTAACTGTTTAAACCAAAATATCTTGGTGATAAAATGCTCTAAATAGAAAACTTTGTGAACAGTAGTTCTTAAAAGTCATCTATATTCATCATAGTCAGTAAACGTTTTACTGTTTTTCAAGCTGTATCTATTACAATTTTATTTGACTGATATTCATCATTACTAATTTCATCTATGAATATTAAGTTTCCAATTATGACCAATTTTTATCCAAGCATTTTTTAAGAGCTTGATATCATATTTAGCTATGAATTTTCATATTATATCACAAATGAGTGAGTTTTCAAGTATATATGTTTCCCAGTTTATTTTCTGGTTCATTTTCAAGTTTTTTCACCCAAGTATCATCATGATGTAGTTTTTATCATGGCTTTATCATATTAATGTGAAATCTAAATGTGAAATAGAAATAAATTATCATGAAATGGATTGTTATTCTAAGCTAGAATTCTAAATCCTTATACTTCCCTCTGTAATTTTAACTTCAAGCCACTTCTGTAACAGGTATACTCTCCATATGGATGCCAACCACCCTGTAGGTAAAGAGATTTTCCTCGCTGCACCCTCCTAGTTAGCAATTCAGGGAGAAAAGCCCTTCTGTAAAAATAAACAAGCTTTGGAAGGATATCATTATGCCATCTGCCCTTATCAAAATGGATATTTTCAATGAAAAGTGGCAAGTTTTCTCCAAAGTACACCACAAAAATGATTCCTTTCAAAGAGATGTTGGAGCAATACAGCTGACCTTGAATCTGGTAGTAGTAGTGGTGGTTCCTCGAGTCTCACAGCCCCATCAGTCAGATATTCCAAAAAGAAGTTTTTGGTTTTACATGCATCTTGCACTGTCATGCCTGCTTTGCTGAAAGGGCACTTGATCTCCATTCCCCACTTTTCATTTGTATTAATGTTGGTAACTATTCTGTCCAAACTAGCTCCAAGAAAAGGTTTGTTAATTGATAGTAGTAGTCCAACTTCCTCTACTTTGACTTCAACCCCATTCTTGCTCATTTCTGAAATGTATAGAGTCACAGCCTTATGCTCATTTTCAATACCATACTGAACAGCTTCTGTTGTAAAATTAGAATATAATATTGCTTTTATTTTCTTGGAGGGATCCACTTTGGTTTTTGCTGCCATACCAAAATTTGAGGCTGTCAGCACAGTTTTTCTTTTTTCAATCCACAGTTTGTTAAGGGACTGCCCCCTAGTCTGCCTTTCAGTTGCATCAATCACTTCCTGAGTAATGTTCAAACTTTGAACATGTACATCAATCATGCTCTTAAAGTGTTTTGTAGCTATATCATAGCTGTCATTGAAGGGAGTGGCCTGCAGTTGGCCATTCGTTTCATCTGCTGTAGACACTGTGGGACACCTTGATCTTATGTCATGAAAAAGAAAAAATGAGCTTGAAGGTAGACAATTTTGGAGATTTTCACAAAATATTTTGAATCTCTCTGCATCTAGAATACGCTGCTGTGGAGGTCGTGGATCAAACTTTATAATTTTGGGTTGTAGTCGAATGTTTTTCTTGCCAAATCTTATTTTTCGTATTAAGATTTTGTCCAGGGGCTTGGCTGCAACGCTATTGTTACGTGGGACGACCCACACAGATAAACGTGATGTACAAGATAAAGGTTCAGGGTGTTTCTGTAGGCCTCTCCTCGTAAAATCCTCAAGAGCAAACAATACACCCTCTACATGGTTGCATTTCCCCTTGCCCTTTAAACCAAGTCCAGCCGGACAGGTGCAAGTTGCACGCAAAACATCAAACTGAGATGAGAGCTCTATCAAAACTCTGTGCGGTGTCTTCTTCATCGATGGTAAAACAATTGCTTTTACATACCTCTTCCCTTCGTGTATTTTGCTTTCCAGCCTTTTAACATATCCTTCATAAAAAAATTGGTAAGATTTAAGTTTCTTGTAATTAGTGGCCTTAAGCACGATATGACGGTATTTACGAGTCGAAACCACCAGGTAATCGTATAGCTGAATAAACGTTAGTTCTGGGAGCTGACGCAGGTCTGTTGACCATCCAAGTGCGGATATTCTTTTCATAGTCTCTTCATACTTGAAATCGCCTGCGGTCTCTATGTTTTCCTGGCGAGATTTAGGTATCACGTCCCTCATGAGTAAAGCGTAAACTTTTAAAACTAAGTCCTCCTTAATACCGCCAGTTTCTTCTGAATTCGCTCTCAAAATTTCCCTCAGATCTTTTGCCTTTAGCTTTTGTATATCCTCTAATGTCGCATATTCCTTGTCTCGATATAATATCACCATTTTCGAAAAGAATTCGTAATAAAAATGCTTAGATTTGTCGAATGTTACCAAAAATGCTGGGGTTTTCCTTTTTATTTACATCAGCTGACTCAACTCCAGCCTCGCTATCATGTATGCGCGATTTCTTAGTCCAAGATGGCGCGACGACGCCCCAAGACGTGCTCCTAAATACAGGAATCCCTCATCCATTGTCTTCTAGTAATTTACATAAATCATATGGTATATCTACGGTATTAGACTGCACTACACTGCACTATACTACACTTGACTGCACTAAACTGCACTAGACTGCACTAGACTGCACTATACTGCACTATACTACACTTGACTGCACTAAATTGCACTAGGGTGTACTAGACTGCACTAGACTGCACTAGACTGCACTAGACTACACTAGACTACACTAGACTACACTAGACTGCACTAGACTGCACTAAGGTACACTAGACTGCACTAGACTGCACTAGACTGCACTAGACTACACTAGACTGCACTAGACTGCACTATACTACACTTGACTGCACTAAATTGCACTAGGGTGTACTAGACTGCACTAGACTGCACTAGACTACACAGAACTACACTAGACTACACTAGACTGCACTAAGGTACACTAGACTGCACTAGACTGCACTAGACTGCACTAGACTGCTCTAGACTGCACTAGACTGCACTAGACTGCACTAGACTGCACTAGACTGCACTAGACTGCACTAGACTGCACTAGACTGCACTAGACTGCACTAGACTGCACTAGACTGCACTAGACTGCACTAGACTGCACTAGACTGCACTAGACTGCACTAGACTGCACTAAGTTGCACTAAGGTACACTAGACTGCATCGGACTACATCATGCTGCATCAGACTGCATCAGCCTGCATCATACTGCATCAGACTACATCATTTGGAATCAGACTGCAACGGACTACATCATGCTGCATCAGACTTCATCATGCTGCATCGGACTGAGTCAAGCTGCATCAGCCTACATCATGTTGCATCACACTGCATCGGACTGTATCATCCTGCATCAGACTGCATCATGCTGCATCAGACTGCATCATCGTGCATCATGCTGCATCAGACTGCATCATGCTGCATCAGACTGCATCATGCTGCATCTTGCTGCATCTTGCTGCATCTTGCTGCATCATGCTGCATCAGACTGCACTAGACTGCACTAGACTGCACTAGACTGCACTAGACTGCACTAGACTGCACTAGACTGCACTAGACTGCATTAGACTGCACTAGACTGCACTAGACTGCACTAGACTGCACTAGACTGCACTAGACTGCACTAGACTGCACTAGACTGCACTAGACTGCACTAGACTGCACTAGACTGCACTAGACTGCACTAGACTGCACTAGACTGCACTAGACTGCACTAGACTGCACTAGACTGCACTAGACTGCACTAGACTGCACTAGACTGCACTAGACTGCACTAGACTGCACTAGACTGCACTAGACTGCACTAGACTGCACTAGACTGCACTAGACTGCACTAGACTGCACTAGACTGCACTAGACTGCACTAGACTGCACTAGACTGCACTAGACTGCACTAGACTGCACTAGACTGCACTAGACTGCACTAGACTGCACTAGACTGCACTAGACTGCACTAGACTGCACTAGACTGCACTAGACTGCACTAGACTGCACTAGACTGCACTAGACTGCACTAAGTTGCACTAAGGTACACTAGACTGCATCGGACTACATCATGCTGCATCAGACTGCATCAGCCTGCATCATACTGCATCAGACTACATCATGCTGAATCAGACTGCAACGGACTACATCATGCTGCATCAGACTTCATCATGCTGCATCGGACTGAGTCATGCTGCATCAGCCTACATCATGTTGAATCACACTGCATCGGACTGCATCATCCTGCATCAGACTGCATCATGCTGCATCAGACTGCATCATCGTGCATCATGCTGCATCAGACTGCATCATGCTGCATCAGACTGCATCATGCTGCATCTTGCTGCATCATGCTGCATCTTGCTGCATCTTGCTGCATCATGCTGCATCAGACTGCACTAGACTGCACTAGACTGCACTAGACTGCACTAGACTGCACTAGACTGCACTAGACTGCACTAGACTGCACTAGACTGCACTAGACTGCACTAGACTGCACTAGACTGAACTAGACTGCACTAGACTGCACTAGACGGCACTAAGGTACACTAGACTACACTAGACTGCACTAAGTTAGACTAGACTGCATCAGACGGCATCGGACTGCATCATGCTGCATCACACTGTATCATGCTGCTTCGGACTGCATCATGCTGCATCAGACTGCATCGGACTACATCATGCTGCATCAGACTGCATCATGCTGCATCATGCTGCATCAGACTACGTCATGTTGTATCAGAAAGCATCGGATTACATCATGCTACATCAGACTGCATCATGCTGCATCAGACTGCATCATGCTGCATCAGACTACATCATGCTGCATCGTGCTGCATCAGACTACGTCATGTTGCATCAGAAAGCATCGGATTACATCATGCTGCATCAGACTACATCATGCTGCATCAGACTACATCGTGCTGCATCGCGCGGCATCAGCCTGTATCAGACTACATCAGACTACATCAGAAAGCACTAGGGTGCACTAGGGTGCACTAAACTGCACTAGACTACGCTAGTCTGCACTAGACTGCACTAAGGTACACTAGACTGCACTAGACTGCACTAGACTGCACTAGACTGCACTAGACTGCACTAGACTGCACTAGACTGCACTAGACTGCACTAGACTGCACTAGACTGCACTAGACTGCACTAGACTGCACTAGACTGCACTAGACTGCACTAGACTGCACTAGACTGCACTAGACTGCACTAGACTGCACTAGACTGCACTAGACTGCACTAGACTGCACTAGACTGCACTAGACTGCACTAGACTGCACTAGACTGCACTAGACTGCATCAGACGGCATCGGACTGCATCATGCTGCATCACACTGCATCATGCTGCTTCGGACTGCACTAAGGTACTCTAGACTGCAACGGACTACATCATGCTGCATCAGACTGCATCATGCTGCATCATGCTGCATCAGACTACGTCATGTTGTATCAGAAAGCATTGGATTACATCATGCTACATCAGACTGCATCATGCTGCATCAGTCTACATCATGCTGCATCGTGCTGCATCAGACTACGTCATGTTGCATCAGAAAGCATCGGATTACATCATGCTACATCAGACTGCATCATGCTGCATCAGACTACATCATGCTGCATCGTGCTGCATCAGACTACGTCATGTTGCATCAGAAAGCATCGGATTACATCATGCTGCATCAGACTACATCATGCTGCATCAGACTACATCGTGCTGCATCGCGCTGCATCAGCCTGTATCAGACTACATCAGACTACATCAGACAGCACTAGGGTGCACTAGGGTGCACTAAACTGCACTAGACTACGCTAGTCTGCACTAGACTGCACTAAGGTACACTAGACTGCACTAGACTGCACTAGACTGCACTAGACTGCACTAGACTGCACTAGACTGCACTAGACTGCACTAAGGTACACTAGACTGCCCTAGACTGCACTAAGGTACACAAGACTGCATCAGACGGCATCGGACTGCATCATGCTGCATCACACTGCATCATGCTGCTTCGGACTGCACTAAGGTACTCTAGACTGCAACGGACTACATCATGCAGCATCAGACTGCATCATGCTGCATCATGCTGCATCAGACTACGTCATGTTGTATCAGAAAGCATCGGATTACATCATGCTACATCAGACTGCATCATGCTGCATCAGTCTACATCATGCTGCATCGTGCTGCATCAGACTACGTCATTTTGCATCAGAAAGCATCGGATTACATCATGCTACATCAGACTGCATCATGCTGCATCAGACTACATCATGCTGCATCGTGCTGCATCAGACTACGTCATGTTGCATCAGAAAGCATTGGATTACATCATGCTGCATCAGACTACATCATGCTGCATCAGACTACATCGTGCTGCATCGCGCTGCATCAGCCTGTATCAGACTACATCAGACTACATCAGAAAGCACTAGGGTGCACTAGGGTGCACTAAACTGCACTAAACTACGCTAGTCAGCACTAGGGAGCACTAAACTGCACTAGACTACGCTAGTCTGCACTAGACTGCACTAAGGTACACTAGACTGCACTAGACTGCACTAGACTGCACTAGACTGCACTAGACTGCACTAGACTGCACTAGACTGCACTAGACTGCACTAAGGTACACTAGACTGCCCTAGACTGCACTAAGGTACACAAGACTGCATCAGACGGCATCGGACTGCATCATGCTGCATCACACTGCATCATGCTGCTTCGGACTGCACTAAGGTACTCTAGACTGCAACGGACTACATCATGCTGCATCAGACTGCATCATGCTGCATCATGCTGCATCAGACTACGTCATGTTGTATCAGAAAGCATCGGATTACATCATGCTACATCAGACTGCATCATGCTGCATCAGTCTACATCATGCTGCATCGTGCTGCATCAGACTACGTCATTTTGCATCAGAAAGCATCGGATTACATCATGCTACATCAGACTGCATCATGCTGCATCAGACTACATCATGCTGCATCGTGCTGCATCAGACTACGTCATGTTGCATCAGAAAGCATCGGATTACATCATGCTGCATCAGACTACATCATGCTGCATCAGACTACATCGTGCTGCATCGCGCTGCATCAGCCTGTATCAGACTACATCAGACTACATCAGAAAGCACTAGGGTGCACTAGGGTGCACTAAACTGCACTAAACTACGCTAGTCAGCACTAGACTGCACTAAGGTACACTAGACTGCACTAGACTGCACTAGACTGCACTAGACTGCACTAGACTGCACTAGACTGCACTAGACTGCACTAGACTGCACTAGACTGCACTAGACTGCACTAGACTGCACTAGACTGCACTAGACTGCACTAGACTGCACTAAGGTACACTAGACTGCACTAGACTGCATCAGACGGCATCGGACTGTATCATGCTGCATCACACTGCATCATGCTGCTTCGGACAGCATCATGCTGCATCAGACTGCATCGGACTACATCATGCTGCATCAGACTGCATCATGCTGCATCAGACTACGTCATGTTGTATCAGAAAGCATCGGATTACATCATGCTACATCAGACTGCATCATGCTGCATCAGACTACATCATGCTGCATCGTGCTGCATCAGACTACGTCATGTTGCATCAGAAAGCATCGGATTACATCATGCTGCATCAGACTACTTCATGCTGCATCAGACTACATCGTGCTGCATCGCGTTGCATCAGCCTGTATCAGACTACATCAGACTACATCAGACAGCACTAGGGTGCACTAGGGTGCACTAAACTGCACTAGACTACGCTAGTCTGCACTAGACTGCACTAAGGTACACTAGACTGTACTAGACTACACAAGACTACACTAGACTGCACTAGACTGCACTAGACTGCACTAGACTACACTAGACTGCACTAGACTGCACTAGACTGCACTAAGGTACACTAGACTGCACTAGACTGCACTAAGGTACACTAGACTGCATCAGACGGCATCGGACTGCATCATGCTGCATCACACTGCATCATGCTGCTTCGGACTGCACTAAGGTACTCTAGACTGCAACGGACTACATCATGCTGCATCAGACTGCATCATGCTGCATCATGCTGCATCAGACTACGTCATGTTGTATCAGAAAGCATCGGATTACATCATGCTACATCAGACTGCATCATGCTGCATCAGTCTACATCATGCTGCATCGTGCTGCATCAGACTACGTCATTTTGCATCAGAAAGCATCGGATTACATCATGCTACATCAGACTGCATCATGCTGCATCAGACTACATCATGCTGCATCGTGCTGCATCAGACTACGTCATGTTGCATCAGAAAGCATCGGATTACATCATGCTGCATCAGACTACATCATGCTGCATCAGACTACATCGTGCATGCATCGCGCTGCATCAGCCTGTATCAGACTACATCAGACTACATCAGACAGCACTAGGGTGCACTAGGGTGCACTAAACTGCACTAGACTACGCTAGTCTGCACTAGACTGCACTAAGGTACACTAGACTGCACTAGACTGCACTAGACTGCACTAGACTGCACTAGACAGCACTAGACTGCACTAGACTGCACTAGACTGCACTAGACTGCACTAAGGTACACTAGACTGCACTAGACTGCACTAAGGTACACCAGACTGCATCAGACGGCATCGGACTGTATCATGCTGCATCACACTGGATCATGCTGCTTCGGACTGCATCATGCTGCATCAGACTGCATCGGACTACATCATGCTGCATCAGACTGCATCATGCTGCATCATGCTGCATCAGACTACGTCATGTTGTATCAGAAAGCATCGGATTACATCATGCTACATCAGACTGCATCATGCTGCATCAGACTACATCATGCTGCATCGTGCTGCATCAGACTACTTCATGTTGCATCAGAAAGCATCGGATTTTATCATGCTGCATCAGACTACTTCATGCTGCATCAGACTACATCGTGCTGCATCGCGTTGCATCAGCCTGTATCAGACTACATCAGACTACATCAGACAGCACTAGGGTGCACTAGGGTGCACTAAACTGCACTAGACTACGCTAGTCTGCACTAGACTGCACTAAGGTACACTAGACTGTACTAGACTACACAAGACTACACTAGACTGCACTAGACTGCACTAGACTGCACTAGACTACACTAGACTGCACTAGACTGCACTAGACTGCACTAAGGTACACTAGACTGCACTAGACTGCACTAAGGTACACTAGACTGCATCAGACGGCATCGGACTGCATCATGCTGCATCACACTGCATCATGCTGCTTCGGACTGCACTAAGGTACTCTAGACTGCAACGGACTACATCATGCTGCATCAGACTGCATCATGCTGCATCATGCTGCATCAGACTACGTCATGTTGTATCAGAAAGCATCGGATTACATCATGCTACATCAGACTGCATCATGCTGCATCAGTCTACATCATGCTGCATCGTGCTGCATCAGACTACGTCATTTTGCATCAGAAAGCATCGGATTACATCATGCTACATCAGACTGCATCATGCTGCATCAGACTACATCATGCTGCATCGTGCTGCATCAGACTACGTCATGTTGCATCAGAAAGCATCGGATTACATCATGCTGCATCAGACTACATCATGCTGCATCAGACTACATCGTGCTGCATCGCGCTGCATCAGCCTGTATCAGACTACATCAGACTACATCAGACAGCACTAGGGTGCACTAGGGTGCACTAAACTGCACTAGACTACGCTAGTCTGCACTAGACTGCACTAAGGTACACTAGACTGCACTAGACTGCACTAGACTGCACTAGACAGCACTAGACTGCACTAGACTGCACTAGACTACACTAGACTGCACTAAGGTACACTAGACTGCACTAGACTGCACTAAGGTACACTAGACTGCATCAGACGGCATCGGACTGTATCATGCTGCATCACACTGGATCATGCTGCTTCGGACTGCATCATGCTGCATCAGACTGCATCAGACTACATCATGCTGCATCAGACATGCATCATGCTGCATCATGCTGCATCAGACTACGTCATGTTGTATCAGAAAGCATCGGATTACATCATGCTACATCAGACTGCATCATGCTGCATCAGACTACATCATGCTGCATCGTGCTGCATCAGACTACGTCATGTTGCATCAGAAAGCATCGGATTATATCATGCTGCATCAGACTACTTCATGCTGCATCAGACTACATCGTGCTGCATCGCGTTGCATCAGCCTGTATCAGACTACATCAGACTACATCAGACAGCACTAGGGTGCACTAGGGTGCACTAAACTGCACTAGACTACGCTAGTCTGCACTAGACTGCACTAAGGTACACTAGACTGTACTAGACTACACAAGACTACACTAGACTGCACTAGACTGCACTAGACTGCACTAGACTACACTAGACTGCACTAGACTGCACTAGACTGCACTAAGGTACACTAGACTGCACTAGACTGCACTAAGGTACACTAGACTGCATCAGACGGCATCGGACTGCATCATGCTGCATCACACTGCATCATGCTGCTTCGGACTGCACTAAGGTACTCTAGACTGCAACGGACTACATCATGCTGCATCAGACTGCATCATGCTGCATCATGCTGCATCAGACTACGTCATGTTGTATCAGAAAGCATCGGATTACATCATGCTACATCAGACTGCATCATGCTGCATCAGTCTACATCATGCTGCATCGTGCTGCATCAGACTACGTCATTTTGTATCAGAAAGCATCGGATTACATCATGCTACATCAGACTGCATCATGCTGCATCAGACTACATCATGCTGCATCGTGCTGCATCAGACTACGTCATGTTGCATCAGAAAGCATCGGATTACATCATGCTGCATCAGACTACATCATGCTGCATCAGACTACATCGTGCTGCATCGCGCTGCATCAGCCTGTATCAGACTACATCAGACTACATCAGACAGCACTAGGGTGCACTAGGGAGCACTAAACTGCACTAAACTACGCTAGTCTGCACTAGACTGCACTAAGGTACACTAGACTGCACTAGACTGCACTAGACGGCACTAGACTGCACTAGACTGCACTAGACTGCACTAGACTGCACTAAGGTACACTAGACTGCACTAGACTGCACTAAGGTACACTAGACTGCATCAGACGGCATCGGACTGTATCATGCTGCATCACACTGGATCATGCTGCTTCGGACTGCATCATGCTGCATCAGACTGCATCGGACTACATCATGCTGCATCAGACTGCATCATGCTGCATCATGCAGCATCAGACTACGTCATGTTGTATCAGAAAGCATCGGATTACATCATGCTACATCAGACTGCATCATGCTGCATCAGTCTACATCATGCTGCATCGTGCTGCATCAGACTACGTCATGTTGCATCAGAAAGCATCGGATTACATCATGCGGCATCAGACTACATCATGCTGCATCAGACTACATCGTGCTGCATCGCGCTGCATCAGCCTGTATCAGACTACATCAGACTACATCAGACAGCACTAGGGTGCACTAGGAAGCACTAAACTGCACTAGACTACGCTAGTCTGCACTAGACTGCACTAAGGTACACTAGACTGCACTAGACTGCACTAGACTGCACTAGACGGCACTAGACTGCACTAGACTGCACTAGACTGCACTAGACTGCACTAGACTGCACTAGACTGCACTAGACTGCACTAGACTGCACTAGACTGCACTAGACTGCACTAGACTGCACTAGACTGCACTAGACTGCACTAAGGTACACTAGACTGCACTAGACTGCACTAAGGTACACTAGACTGCATCAGACGGCATCGGACTGCATCATGCTGCATCACACTGGATCATGCTGCTTCGGACTGCATCATGCTGCATCAGACTGCATCGGACTACATCATGCTGCATCAGACTGCATCATGCTGCATCATGCTGCATCAGACTACGTCATGTTGTATCAGAAAGCATCGGATTACATCATGCTACATCAGACTGCATCATGCTGCATCAGACTACATCATGCTGCATCGTGCTGCATCAGACTACGTCATGTTGCATCAGAAAGCATCGGATTACATCATGCTGCATCAGACTACTTCATGCTGCATCAGACTACATCGTGCTGCATCGCGTTGCATCAGCCTGTATCAGACTACATCAGACTACATCAGACAGCACTAGGGTGCACTAGGGTGCACTAAACTGCACTAGACTACGCTAGTCTACACTAGACTGCACTAAGGTACACTAGACTGTACTAGACTGCACTAGACTGCACTAGACTGCACTAGACTGCACTAGACTGCACTAGACTGCACTAGACTGCACTAGACTGCACTAGACTGCACTAGACTGCACTAGACTGCACTAGACTGCACTAGACTGCACTAGACTGCACTAGACTGCACTAGACTGCACTAGACTGCACTACACTTCACTAGACTGCACTAGACTGCACTAGACTGCACTAGACTGCACTAGACTGCACTAAACTGCACTAGACTGCACTAGACTGCACTAAGGTACACTAGACTGCACTAGACTGCACTAGACTGCACTAGACTGTACTAGACTGCACTAGACTGCACTAAACTGCACTAAGGTACACTAGACTGCACTAACGTACACTAGACTGCAACGGACTACATCAAGCTGCATCAGACTGCATCAGCCTGCATCATGCTGCATCAGACTACATCATGTTGCATCAGATTGCATCGGACTACATCATGAGGCATCAGACTGAATCAAGTTGCATCAGACTGCATCATGCTGCATCTTGCTCCATCTTGCTGCATCATGCTGCATCAGACTGCATCAGACTGCATCATGTTGCATCAGACTGCATCGGACTACATCATGCTGCATCAGCCTGCATCATGCGGCATCGGACTGCATCATGCTGCATCAAACTACATCATGTAGCATCAGACGGCATCGGCCTGCTTCATGCTGCATCAGCCTGCATCATGATGCATCAGACTACATCATGTTGCATCAGACTGCATCGGACTACATCATGCGGTATCGGACTGCATCATGCTGCATCAGACGGCATCATGCTGCATCTTGCTCCATCTTGCTGCATCATGCCGCTTCAGACTGCAACAGACTGCATCAGACTGCATCATGTTGCATCAGACTGCATCGGACTGCATCATGCTGCATCAGCCTGCATCATGCTGCATCAGACTACATCATGTTGCATCAGACTGCATCGGACTACTTCATGCGGTATCGGACTGCATATTGCTGCATCAGACTGCATCATGCTGCATCTTGCTCCATCTTGCTGCATCATGCTGCATCAGACTGCATCAGACTGCATCATGTTGCATCAGACTGCATCGGACTACATCATGCGGTATCGGACTGCATCATGCTGCATCAGACTGCATCAAGCTGCATCTTGCTTCATCTTGCTGCATCATGCTGCATCAGACTGCATCAGACTGCATCATGTTGCATCAGACTGCTTCGGACTACATCATGCTGCATCAGATTGCATCGGCCTGCATCATGCTGCATCAGAATGCATCAGACTACATCATGTTGCATCAGACGGTATCGGACTGCATCATGCTGCATCAGCCTGCATCATGCTGCATCAGACTACATCATGTTGCATTAGACTGCATCGGCCTACATCATGCTGCATCAGACTGCATCAAGCTGCATCAGACTGCATCAAGCTGCATCAGACTGCATCATGCTGCATCTTGCTCCATCTTGCTGCATCATGCTGCATCAGACTGCATCAGACTACATCATGTTGCATCATGCTGCATCGGACTACATCATGCTGCATCAGACTTCATCATGCTGCATCAGACGGCATCAAGGTGCATCAGACTACATCATGCTGCATCAGACTGCATCATGCTGTATCAGACTTCACTAGACTGCACTAGACTGCACTAGACTGCACTAGACTGCACTAGACTGCACTAGACTGCACTAGACTGCACTACACTTCACTAGACTGCACTAGACTGCACTAGACTGCACTAGACTGCACTAGTTTGCACTAGACTGCACTAGACTGCACTAGACTGCACTAGACTGCACTAGACTGAACTAGACTGCACTAGACTGCACTAAGGTACACTAGACTGCATTAAGGTACACTAGACTGCATCGGACTACATAATGCTGCATCAGACTGCATCAGCCTATATCATGCTACATCAGACTACATCATGTTGCATTAGACTGCAACGGACTGCATCATGCTGCATCAGACTGCATCATGCTGCTTCGGACTGCATCATCCTGCATCAGACTACATCTTGTAGCATCAGACTGCATCGGAGTGCATCATGCTGCATCAGACTGCATTATGCTGCATCAGACTTCACTAGACTGCACTAGACTACACTAGACTGCACTAGACTGCACTACACTTCACTAGACTGCACTAGACTGCACTAGACTGCACTAGACTGCACTAGACTGCACTAGACTGCACTAGACTGCACTAGACTGCACTAAGGTACACTAGACTGCACTAAGGTACACTAGACTGCATCGGACTACATAATGCTGCATCAGACTGCATCAGCTTGTATCATGCTGCATCAGACTACATCATGTTGCATTAGACTGCAACGGACTGCATCATGCTGCATCAGACTGCATCATGCTGCATCATGCTGCATCAGACTACATCCTGTTGCATCAGACTGCATCGGACTACATAATGCTGCATCAGACTGCATCAGCCTATATCATGCTACATCAGACTACATCATGTTGCATTAGACTGCAACGGACTGCATCATGCTGCATCAGACTGCATCATGCTGCTTCGGACGGCATCATCCTGCATCAGACTACATCTTGTAGCATCAGACTGCATCGGAGTGCATCATGCTGCATCAGACTGCATTATGCTTCATCAGACTTCACTAGACTGCACTAGACTACACTAGACTGCACTAGACTGCACTACACTTCACTAGACTGCACTAGACAGCACTAGACTGCACTAGACTGCACTAGACTGCACTAGACTGCACTAGACTGCACTAGACTGCACTAGACTGCACTAGACTGCACTAGACTGCACTAGACTGCACTAGACTGCACTAGACTGCACTAGACTGCACTAGACTGCACTAGACTGCACTAGACTGCACTAGACTGCACTAGACTGCACTAGACTGCACTAGACTGCACTAGACTGCACTAGACTGCACTAGACTGCACTAGACTGCACTAGACTGCACTAGACTGCACTAGACTGCACTAGACTGCACTAGACTGCACTAGACTGCACTAGACTGCACTAGACTGCACTAGACTGCACTAGACTGCACTAGACTGCACTAGACTGCACTAGACTGCACTAGACTGCACTAGACTGCACTAGACTGCACTAGACTGCACTAGACTGCACTAGACTGCACTAGACTGCACTAGACTGCACTAGACTGCACTAGACTGCACTAGACTGCACTAGACTGCACTAGACTGCACTAGACTGCACTAGACTGCACTAGACTGCACTAGACTGCACTAGACTGCACTAGACTGCACTAAGGTACACTAGACTGCACTAAGGTACACTAGACTGCATCGGACTACATAATGCTGCATCAGACTGCATCAGCTTGTATCATGCTGCATCAGACTACATCATGTTGCATTAGACTGCAACGGACTGCATCATGCTGCATCAGACTGCATCATGCTGCTTCGGACTGCATCATGCTGCATCAGACTACATCTTGTAGCATCAGACTGCATCAGACTGCATCATGCTGCTTCGGACTGCATCACGTTGCATCAGACTACATCATGTTGCATCAGACTGCATCGGACTACATCATGCTGCATCAGACTGCATCATGCGGCATCGTGCTGCATCAGACTGCATCAGACTGCATCAGACTGCATCAGACTGCATCAGACTGCATCAGACTGCATCAGACTGCATCAGCCTGTATCATGCGGCATCAGCCTGTATCAGTCTGCATCAGACTGCATCATGCTGCATCAGCCTGCATTAGGGTGAAGTAGACTGCGTCACACTGCATCAGACGGCACTAGACTGCACTAAGGTGCACTAGACTGCATCATCCTGCATCAGACTGCTTCATGCTAGTGCACTAGAGTGCATTAGACAGCATCAAGCTGCATCAGACTCCATCAGACTGAACTAGACTGCATTAGGATACACTAGAATGCACTAAGGTACACTAGACTGCGTCGGACTACATCAGACTGCATCGGACTGCATTATATTGCATCAGACTGCATCATGCTGCATCAGCCTGCATTAGGGTGTAGTAGACTGCATCACATTGCATCAGCCTGAATTAGGGTGAAGTAGACTGCATCACACTGCATCAACCTGCACTAGACTGCACTAGGGTGCACTAGGGTGCACTAGGGTGCACTAGGGTGCACTAGGGTGCACTAGGGTGCACTAGGGTGCACTAGGGTGCACTAGGGTGCACTAGGGTGCACTAGGGTGCACTAGGGTGCACTAGGGTGCACTAGGGTGCACTAGGGTGCACTAGACTGCATCAGACTGCACTAGACTGCATCATGCAGTATAAGACCGCATCAGACCGCAAAAGACTACACTAGACTGCATCATACTTCATCATACTGCATCACACTGCATCACACTGTATTAGACCGCACTAGGGTGCCCAAGGGTGCACTAGACTGTATTATACTGCACTAAGCTGCACTAGACTGCACTAGAAGGAATCAGACTGCATCAGATTGCACTAGGGTGAGCTACACTGCACTAAACTGCTAGATCAGACTGTATCAGACTACACCAGACGATATCAGACTGCATCAGGCAGCACTAGGGTGCACTAGGGTGTACTAGACTACATTAGACTGCATTAGACTGCACTACACTGCATCAGACTACACCAGACGATATCAGACTGCATCAGGCAGCACTAGGGTGCACTAGGGTGTACTAGACTACATTAGACTGCCTTAGACTGCACTACACTGCATCAGACTACATCAGACTGCGTCAGACTTCACGGAATGTTTTATTATGGCTCAATATCGTAACAAGTTACTATTTGGTGCTATAAATTTAAGAACACATTCATCGGGTATTAAAAACCCGACGACACTTTGATTGCACAGGTATTCGGACTCAAGCAAGGGGGGAGGTGGTGGGGGAACGTGTGTGAAAAATGATTATAAGGAAAGTGATAAAAAGAAAAGATATAGACAAATATAAACATAAAATAAAGAAATATTAATGCACTGGGTGATTGAAACAGTTGAGCGTACGAGACTTTATATGAGAGTATTATGGATATAATAATGTATCGTAGATAGATAGCAATGGTACAATAAATGATAAAGTACATCGTATAACGTATATTGAATTAAGAATAAAAGCATTTCGAGTGAATGCAACGTTACAAAACATGAGTTCTTGCGTCGCGGCGGTGTGGTGGGGAGTAAAATATAAAGTATAAAAATAAGAAAGTGATGGTATAGTCGTTCGATCTACCAAGTATTTACCATGAAGACACAAGGTAGAGGTCAGTGTTCGACCTACACGTTTTAAAACTTCTAGCGTCTAGTGCAGTCTAGTGCAGTTCATTGCACCCTAGCGCACCCTAGTGCTGTCTGATGCAGTCTTATGGAGTCTGATGCAGTCTGATGCAGCCTGATGCAGTCTAGTGCATTCTGATGCAGTCTAGTGCAGTCTAGTGCAGTTTAATGCAGTCTGAAGCAGCATGATGCAGCATGATGCAGCATGATGCAGTCTGATTTAGTCCGATGCAGTCTAGTGTACCTTAGTGCAGTCTAGTGCACCCTAGTGCAGTCTAATGTAGTCTACTGCAGTCTAGCGCAGCATGATGCAGTCTAGTATAGTGTAGTGCATTCTAGTGCAGTCTAGTGCAGCATGATGCAGTCTGATGTTGTCCGATGCTTTCTAGTGCAGTCTGATGCAGTCAGATGCAGCATGATGCTGTCTGATGCAGCATGATGCAGTCTGATGCAACATGACGCAGTCTGATGAAGCATGGTGCAGTCTATTGCAGTCTGATGCAGTCTAGTGCAGTCTAGTGCAGTCTGATGCAGTCTGATACAGCATGATGCAGCATGATACAGTCTGATGCAACATGACGTAGTCCGATGCAGCATGATGCAGTCTGATGCAGCATGATGCAGTCTGATGCAGCATGATGCAGTCGGATGCAGCATGATGCAGTCGGATGCAGCATGATGAAGCAGCATGATGCAGTCTGATGCAGCATGATGCAGTCTGATGCAGCATGATGCAGTCTGATGCAGCATGATGCAGTCTGATGCAGTCTGATGCAGTCTGATGCAGTCTGATGCAGTCTGATGCAGTCTGATGCAGTCTGATGCAGCATGATGCAGCAAGACGCAGCAAGATGCAGCATGATGCAGTCTGATGCAGTCTGTTGTAGTCTGATGCAGCATGATGTAGTCCGATGCAGTCTAGTGTACCTTAGTGCAGGCTAGTGTAGTCTAGTGTAGTCCAGTGCAGTTTAGTGCACCCTAGTGCACCCTAGTGCTGTCTGATGCAGTCTGATGTAGTCTGATACAGGCTGATGCAGCACGATGCCGCATGATGTAGGCCGATGCAGTCTAGTGTACCTTAGTGCAGTGTAGTGCAGGGTAGTGAAGTCTAGTGCAGTCTAGTGCAGTCTAGTGCACCCTAGTGCAGTCTAATGTAGTCTACTGCAGTCTAGTGCCGTCTAGTGCAGTGTAGTACAGTTTAGTGCAGTCTAGTGCAGTCTGATGCAGTCTGATGCAGCATGATGCAGTTCAGTGCAGTCTGATGCAGTCTGATGCAGTCTGATGTTGTCCGATGCAGTCGAGTGCTGTCTGATGCAGTCTGATGCAGTTTGGTGCAGCAGCAGTAAGGGGGACTCGCGATCGATGCCGTATATTTGCGGGTTTAACCCGGGGAATTACGAACGCGGGTACAGCAGATTTACGGGATTTCCCGCGGTGTGTCCCTTACTGCTGCTCTGTTGGGTACCGCAAACGAAGGTTAAGGTATTCTGTTGGATATACAATGCATGAATGTAAAGAGTTCGTAAACAACTTCTGCATAGTTTGCTTAGCACCTAAAATTAACATACCCAAGCCCAAGGGTTTCTGGTGTTGTGGTAAGAAAATGCAAATAGAAGACGACACGTCAGCACAGTGTTAAGAATGTGGTAGGAACATTCGTAATGCCGTACCTTGTGCTACCAAAGAGCAATATTACGCCAATGGAGGTCGTAAGAAGACCCCATACAAAAGAATAAAATACTTCAGAGACTGGATGAGTCATATCCAAGGTTATCGACCGGTATATTTAAACAACGAAGTAAAGAAGAAAATCATAGACCACTTAGAAGAGACAACCCCGCAAAGTCTACGGAAAACGTTGAAAAAATTAAAACTAGGGAAATATTACAAAGCTATTCCCTATCTTTTGTCTGAAATTACCGGTAAGTCTATTCCCGAGGTTTCTGATATGACAAAAGCCGAGTGGATGTTTTGTCGGCTGAATAAGGATATTCCTTATTATCCTGACGTAATTTACGAAATATTTTACAAAATAGACCCCAACCACCCCCTGTTAGGATGGATTCCGAGGCGATGATGTAATTCCATTTACGTCACATGTTTTTCAGCCAATCAAAACCTTCACAATTTTCCTTCACATTTGTGAAAACGTTTCACATTTGTGAAATAGATTTGTGAAACTAATTTGCATATGAACCAGACAGCCGGCGTTCAATATGCAAATAAAATCCTGTTTTGCTTTTTTCAAAGCAGATGTTTACTGAGCAAGCTTTCTTTGAAGCTCTTCTTTCGCTTCTTGGTAGATCTTTTTGCGAGATTCCTCGGAAAGATCTTTTACGATTGTTTTTTTGTTCCTTATGTCCGACTTTAATTTCTCGTACTTTTCCTCTTCGGCCAGAATAAGCGAGAATTCTACGTCGTCTATCTTTCTGTCACGCAAAGCCTTTGAGACAAGGTCAGTGATCGTATTTACTTTAGCCCTTGACAGAGCTATTGTCGTGTCATGTTTCGATATTTTGCTTGACAACTGTTTCATAATGCCCGTAGCAACAGCCGAAATAATACCACAGGCTGCCCCAACGCCAGCCAAAGGAACTCCAACGATTATTCCCGGCCCAGTAAGCGAAGTAGCAACGCCAGAGCCCGTTAACACAACAGATATGGATCCTGAAGTTATCGCAATCTTATGTAGCGTACTCCGGGCTCTGACGTACTTTTTTCGGACTTTTTCGTAGTGTTTTGTTTGCCCTTCCAAGTAAGCCAGGATTAAGTTCGCTTTATTCAGACGAAAGTTTTCAGCGTTTAATTCGTTAGGTTCCTTAGGAAGTTCAGGATAAAGTGGAGGCGCTGATGGTATAACATCCATTATATATACTAATGTACGACGCTTTTGGGAATGATATTGAGGAGCAGCCACATCACGACAACCGGGATTACTGGAATTGGAGAGCATTTAGGAAGATGTTTCCACATGCAGACCCCAGTAAGTTCGAAAGAAGGCCCGATGGTATTTACTATGACGGCTCTAGGATGTACAGCAACGAGGATTTGAAGCCTACGCTGGTTAATCAAATGGACGATCAACTGAAGCATTCGCGAATGCATAAGCCAACGCATGTTGAACCCAGTTGGTCAAAGGAATTATTGCTGGGTACCAGTACTTATCCGATACCCGCAGTTTCATTTGATAAACACCCAAGCTTGGATTTAACGTTGAACATGCGGATTTCTAACAAGCATTCCTTTCCGTTAAAGGTGCGGGATATCTTCAAAGACGTACCCATTGTTCATACCACCGCTAAGGAATCTCATGAATGGTTAAGTGGTCCTAACATGCGTTATTGGCCGCAGCAACTAAACTTTGCGGTTTGGTGTGCCACTAGCGGCTGTGGTGTAAGTGCAAACTTGATGAAGAATTCAATATTTATGTTTCATTTTCACTTCACGGTTAGAAGAATACTGCATGAAATGGGTGTTATTGCGCTGCCGGGAGATGCCACGTTTTATCCAAGAGATAATAAATACAGCGTGCCGGCTTATGACAGACTCTGTAAGGAGTTTGACGTTGTAGGGAAGGATTTCCGATGCACTGCCGGCGCTAACAATGGTCTGGGGCATATTTGGGCTTATTGGGGGATTGGTGGACACGAGCTAAGTGATAAGGAAGTTCATGCGTTGAATCTACGATGGAACACTGGGTATCACAAAGAAACTCACGACAGTAGCACCTTCTTTGAACCAAACGCTAAGACCACTAGGGAAGTTAGAGACGGACCTTTGTTCAAAGACGAGGGCGGTAAGTATGCAGGGGCCAATCCACTGATTATTAAGATTACCAACGACGAGCAAACGAAGCAATATCTTAATTTCATACCTCCAGAAGGTAAAGGACTAACCAAAGCCGGCCTTGCCCGTTTGAACCGCAGCATAGAAGCTTACGTGTATTCTATCATTGGAGCCCAAGTAAACACCCGATCGAGTATAGTGGGGAATACCGGCGCCGCAGAAGAGACGCGAGCCGAAGCCTTGATCTTATTCGAAAGTTCGATCTTGGAGGGCGACATTAGCAAGGGCGTACAGCGTTACCAACTAGCTATACAAAATTCTAAGGCGAGGTTGGACTATGCAGTAGCCCCGGGTTGTTGGTTAATGCCTAGTAATTTATCTATAAATACTGGCTCTGTAGTAGGATACAACAACAAACTTCAACGAGCTACTAAGGATATGAAGTTTGGGGTGAATGACGTGAACTCTGACACTCTTAGGAGGCACTTAGTCGAACAGCCTAAAAAAGTGCACCATACGCAACCGCCTAAGAAAGTGCAGCTAACAAAAGAAGTATACCGAGCGCCTAAAAAAGAAGAGAAGTATGACCATAACTTACTAAAAGCCGGCTTAGCAGCTGCAAGCATCGGTCTGAGCTATTATATATGGCGATGAACAACCCCTACGTAACTGGAGTAGATTGTGTTTATACGACTTACACAGGCGAGAAAAAATACGCCCAAGCATCTTGGGTTGATGTCACGGGCATGTCCGTGAATTTGAATTATTCAGGTAAGAAATTGATCCTTTGTAGTATTTGCATTGGTGCGACCAGCCATGCCAACGTAGGATTTCGTTTCTGCGATGACAATGGCATACTACAACCCATGCGCGTAAAAGATAATAACAGGGTGCCTGCGCATTTCTCCGTAGAGCCCAACCCAGGCAGCCTTGAAAATCATTCCGTTTGGACTCTTCATTTGGTTGCCGACTGCCATGGGAAGGTAAAGCTGCAAATGCGCGTAGACGATACGGGAAAGGTTACGGTAAATAGCATAGAGGATCAAAGAGATTACGTTTATAATCACAAAACTATTAGCACCCTTACGGTGCTTAGTCTATAGATATATATGAACAACCCACATGTAAAGGAAGATTCGGTTTTCTATTACTTAGAGGAGAAGGAGTACTTTGGTGATAGATGGTATGATACCAACCTGCAGGTAAAGGTTGGAGGTCTTGGTATAATCATATGCACTATTAGCATTAACACGTGGAATAACGCTAACGTTGGGCTTAGAATTCTTGATGAAAATGACCGCCCACTACAGCCCTACAGGAAAAAAGATAATAAGAGGCATTTGACTCATTTTACTTTCGAGCCTGCATACATAAGCTCGGAGAACCTAACATCGGTAACTTTTCACATAATAGGCAACTGTCAACACGCGAGGCTTCAAGTTCGCCCAAGCGATCGTGCTGCTGTCAACCTACCGGGTATTGTTGGGATAAATACCGCCTATTCGGCAGCTTCTTCTCCGGCGGACGCTGCCTGGAATCATAAGACCATTAGTACTATGACTTTCATACCTTTAGTTTCGCATTATCAAGGCGGCGCGAATACTATCTTTACTTATCCCCAGTCCAGAACACCTCGGACGCACGACGACGATAAGCCCCCAGTAACGTACCCAGATAAGATTAACCCTTCATCTTCTTCAAGAGTACCACTCCAATAGCGACAACCAAGATCCAAATGTTATTCCCCACGAACTTCAACAGTTCGCCGCCGGCCCTAAGTGCCAAGGAAACAACCGAACCCAGCAGCCCAGGAAGACCGGCTGCCATCTTTTTTCCCAAGTCCGTCAGCCCATTGCCTAATTTCTTTACGCCCGCGCCCGTAGCCTTAAGCGTGGATAGGATGACTCCTACTACGGTGCTAATAGCAACCGCGAATGCCAGCGGAACGCCATACTTCAAAAGGGCTCTTTTTATCTTTTCCTTGGTGGTAAGCCCCAATTCTCTTTCCAGGTTGTCCTTTTGCGTCCGTAATTCTGCAACCCTTTCCTGAAGAGTCTCTACTTCCCTTTGAGCTGCTTCCCTTTCCTCTTCGGGACGAGTTTGGTCCGCAACTACTTCTTGCTGCCGCTCTATTTGCCCCTCCAGGTCTTCGACGGCCTGTTGAAGTTGTCGTATTCGTTCCTCCGCCACTGCCTTGTCCACCATTACTTGCCTTTCTCTGTCAACAGACTCCATCAATTCTTTTCCCAAGCGCTGTAGTTCTGCGTCTTTTCCCGCCGATTCATTCAAAGCAGCCCTTAGCTGATTTCTTGCGGCGCTTTTTTCTTCCAACAGCTTAGAAAGCCTAGCTCTAAAGTCTGCAATTTCGGCGACATGGCTTTCAGTGGTCAACCTACTTTGTTTCATGAATTCGTCTTCTAATTCTTCTATACGCCCCTGCAATGCTTGGTTTTCCTCCTGGACGGCATTAAAGTGACTATCGACATTACCCCCTTTCTTGGTTGCTTCGTCGAGTTGTCGCCTAAGGTCGTTGATGGTTACCTTATTTTCCTGCATTTCCTTTTGAAGTGCTTCCTTTTCAGCTCTTACCTTTTGCAAGAAGCTCACCAAGCCTCCAGTCGCGTCGCTATCTTTTGGAAGTTCTTCAAGTGGTTTGCTTTTTTCCTCTTTGACGGTCTCTAATTGGTTGAGTTTTTCCTGGCGCTCCTCTTGCAGTCTGATTGCGGATCTGAGGGCATCTTTGTAGCCAGGGTTCGAAATACCTCTAATAAAGGCCCTTTGAGCAACTTTTGTTTCCTCTTGAGTCAAAGTGCTTAGCATCGTCAAGTTGGGCGTTCCCAGCGCATTTGTGACTCCTTTTGGAAGCTGGTTGTTAAGCAGGCTGGTATTTCTCCTTTGATACAGGTTGTGCCATTTTTCCCTACCCGATTCTCTAACTTGAACCTGCCCTTTGTCTCCTATTTGGAAGTCCAAAGTAGCCAGGTTTATGTTTGGGTATCGCTCTCTTAGGTCATTGAGGAGGTCCGCTGTTAAGTCCGACCGCACGCCAAGGGATTCCATTTGTAAGTACTCCGGAATGGGTGTGTGGGGGTTCTTAGACTTGAATTTATCTCTTAAGGAACGCATAGCATCGCGGGCCCTGCTGCCATACTTGCGTGTTAGCTTGTCAAAGAGGCCTCGGGAGTCTACGTTGTTATCAGGAAGCAAAGACTCGTATTCTTCGTCGTTAATGTCGACTTGACCTTCTTCAGTGGTGGGATCGAAATCCGTTCCTTCTACTTCCATTATATATGATAAGCTCAAAGTTAAATCCCAACGTATTACCTAAGCAGGTTGGCGGACTGAAAGCAGAACGCACCTTTCACCGGGTTACATTCACGCCTTCTAGCGCTAAGCCAGGGGAGACGCTGTATGTGGGCGTACCCCGCCTAACGGATAACCTAGTGTTGGTTCCTGGCACCCTGGCGCTAAGGTTTGACCTAGCAATACAACCAAGCACCAAGGACAAGCGCTATACCGTCAATAACGTGGGTAGGAACCTCGTTTCTAAGATGAGAATCAAGTTCGCAGGGGAATCCCTCTTGGATTTGAATAGGTACGATTTGTACACCACGTATAAGGATCTGTGGCTAACAGCCTTTGACCGTGCACAAAAGATAGAGCAGGGAATTGGAAGCGTTATTATTCGTAAGCTTCGCAGTGAAACCAACCCCGCGCCTACGGACTCCGGCGGAGCAACCGCAGTAGCAGACGCGACGAGGGTAAAGACCGCCTATGGTAGCAAGTACGTTATCCCTTTGGATTTCGAAGTGATTACGAGTCATGGCGCGTACTACCCCAGGCAGTTATCCGAGTTACAGTTTGAAGTAACCTTGGCAGACACTACAAACGTTATTGGAGGCATGGACAGCGCGATTAGCGGGGCTGTCGATCCTTATTCTATCACCAACTTAGAGCTGCAGTACGAGACCGTGTACAGCGAAGATCTGGCACGTAGCGCTGGCATGGAATACAGCTCCGGGAAGGCATTCCTTTACGACCACGTAGTGATGTATAAGACGTTTAGCTTCCTGGATAAGACGGATGAGGTTATTAACCAAAGTATTACCCTCCCCCGAAGAAGTCTCACGGGGTTGATGTTGGTGTTTGCCAAACCCTACGAGGCTGGTAAGCGCGACTCCGAAGCCTTTCACAACCCTAACATTACTAACGTAGGGGTCAACATAAACGGCGTTCCAAACAAGGTCTACTCGCAGGGAATAAAGCCCGCAGACGTGTACAGGGAGGCAATGCGCAAGTTTGGCGACCAAATTAGCCCCGAGGAATTCTTTAATGATAAGTACGCGTTATGGATTGACATGCGCACCATTAACGACGAAGACCTACATGGTCAGGGTCTGCGGCTGGTAAACACCCAGGATGGCATAACATTGGAGATCAAGCGCACCAAGAATACCTCCGCGGGCGACGGCGACAAGATAAACTGCTACGTCTTTGTGGTGTCTGACGCGCAACTGAGCGTAGAAATGAACCAACTTAAAAGTGTTGCCTATTAAGGTTAAAATGTTTCTTAGATATACAATGCTGCAAATATTTGAAAACAACGGTTCGAAACTGCAATGCATAGTGCAAGGTGAAACTTTGTACTTCAAAGCGAAGGAGGTGGCTTTGGCGTTGGGCTATGAGCGCCCTAGAGATGCAATTAGAGCACACGTATCTGAGAAATACCAGAAAAAATGGGTTGATCTACAAGGGGCTGCGAATCACCGCTCCTTTACTACGCAACCAAATGCCGTGTTTATATCCGAACCTGGTTTGTACGAACTGATATTTAGCTCCAAACTACCCAAAGCTGTGGAGTTTCGTGATTGGGTCTTTGAGGAAGTCCTACCCACGCTGCGTAAGACGGGTAAATATGCAATAGACAAGCGCTTCGACGGTCCAAACAAGTTGGTATTCAAAATAGAAAATGAGTTCGACTTACATAAAAAGGTAGTGGACTACATCCGCAGGTTTTACCCCCAAATGCTCATAGCCCCTGGTCTGGGTGAACTGCAGGATTCGGTTGGCAAACGTATAAAGTGCTGGCAGAAAGGATATCAACGCGGTCAACCCGACTTAATGATCTTGAATGCGCATACACATTACTGTGGATTCTGCATAGAGCTAAAGACCCCGAAAGGCAACGGCAGGTTATCTGAAGATCAGCAACTACTCTTACAGAGGTATGAAGAAAACGGCTATAAGGTGCTCGTAGGCAGCGACTACGACGAAATCTGCAGGGAGATCACTGCGTATGCTGAACACCTACGAATTCCCTGCAGGTGGTGTTGTAAGGTCTTTAAAACCTCGGAGACTTTGGCAACACACTTAAAGATATTTCATAGAATATATGGACAAGGATAAATTTAACGAGTTAAAGTTCATCCAGACACGCTGGAAGGATTTAGGAATAGGGGAAATCTACGAGATAAAGAATTATGTGGTCTTCGAAGACTTGGACCGCCTGCGCTTGGTCTTAAAGAATAAAAAAAGAACATACACCCTTTGGGCGCCCGATAGGATAAGGTACGCCATCGAAGGGCAGGACGTTACCCATGTTATGAGTCATGGTAAAAAGGATGGCAGGTGGGCATTTGACGTAGTCAAGTATGAGCCTGAGAGTCCTCTGCATTCGTAAGGACGTCTGCTTTAGGATCCGCAGAGCACCAATGCCCCACAAAGGATCCTTCGGAGAATACCCTGTCGCAATGAAGGCAGGTGTATTTTTTACGTGTTTTGGGAGTCGTAATGCAGTCGGCAGGTAGTTCGCAAGTAATACAGTCCATATATTGAAAGGGTAATTAGAATGCCTACCAGAAAGGCAGCTGCGTAGGCTAGCATATAACATACCTCGAAATAAAGACACCCAATAATGTTAACAATTAGGTTAAATCTTTGTTAAGACACTGGGAACCTCGAAATAAAGATGTCTGATAATGTTAACAATTAGGTTAAGTAATTGTTAAGGAATAACATACCTCGAAATAAAGATGTCTGATAATGTTAACAATTAGGTTAAGTAATTGTTAAGCAGTTGAAGATATGTTCTTCTTCTCTGACACAACCACAGCGATCACACTCCTGTCTCCAATACTCCCTTTTAGTCCACGGAACGCCTTCGGCGCGTTCAAAGGAGGGGAAAGTACGGACTATTTTCTTATGGTAATCTATGCGATTCCTTAAGTAATCCTCTTTATGCGGGCAGCGGCTCATCAAATCCGCACATTGGTAGCAATCCACGCCTTCTAAGTCGTAGCTCCTAAAGTGGAACTTATAACTTAGTTCATGTGTTTTCCGGTGCGTTTGAAGACGTTGTCGACTACTAAGTATCTTATTGCAGAAACCACACTGCCTGGTCTGATCACAAACTCCTCTCTTTAAGTGTTGCTGCATTCCCAAAGGGAATTCCTTATTGCAGCCCTTGCAAAGTATGCAAATACGCTTGTCCTGATGTTGTCGCATCTTTTGAACAGTACTGAATTCCTTACCACAATCCTTACAAACTTTACTCAATTTCTTTGTGCAAACGCCATTACGGACATGGTATTGTAGTCTTTGCTTGGAGCAAAACTTCTTTTTACACGCCGCGCAGTCCATCTATACATAACAGTACGATAACCACTATATAACATCTTAACAAAGATCTAACCTAATTGTTAACATTCTAAGACACTCTTAGAAATAGCTTCCGGGTGTCTTAACAAAGATCTAACCTAATTGTTAACATTCTAAGACACTCTTAGAAATAGCTTCCGGGTGTCTTAACAAAGATCTAACCTAATTGTTAACATTCTAGGGGGGATATTGAATGAAGTCCTTAATGGACTCCTTAGCCCACGTCGCCATCGTCAACAAGGCGCCAAACCGTTCTGCACGTTTCAGGCCGCACATTTCATCGTACAATTCCTGCACGCGCTCTTTTAACCGATCGATCTCCTCCCTTTGCATTTCTATGGTGTCTCTTTTATCCTTTGCGTCGGCGACAATTCTTTGCATTGCTTCCACTGGTTCCATCTATATATGAATCCAGATCACATACCTTGCAATGCTCTGATAGTAGGACCCACCGGCTGTGGAAAGACACAATTCGTCGTGGAGCAGCTATTAGGACCCTTTAGATACCGTTTCGACTACATAGCGCTGCTCTGCCCCACCTACAAGAATAACCGTACCTGGGAAGGCATAGGCGCGAAAGACGATGACTTCTTTGTGGATATCTTAGACCCTAATGAGTTATCCGGGCATCTGAAGTTTTGGCATAAACAATTCCCCAAGGACATGCAAACACTCCTTATTTTGGATGACATTGCCTGTGGGGACGACGTAAAAAAGCGCACCTCCGAGCTCGTTAAACTCGCCTTTAGCGGCCGACACGACAATATCAGCGTTTGGTTGCTCTCGCAGCAGCTTACCAGCGTCTCTAAGCCCTTCAGGGAAAACATAGGTTCACTTGTCGTATTTTATACTCCGAGTAAGTCTGACCTGGAAACCATCTTAAGCGACTACGGCGGCGAGATATCCAAGGAACATTTACACGAATACATGCGGCATTTAAAGACGCACCAACATTCCAAGATGATCTTCTCTTTGAGGTTTCCGTATTCCATTAACATATATGGACATTGAGCAGCTCTTAGATGAAGTCCCCACACAGCTAGATGAAAGTAACCTTAAGGAACAACTTAACATCCTTGTGTCTTCGGGGAAGTGCAAAGAAATGATAGGTAAGGAACTTACCCATGAGCAGGTTAATAAGTTGTCAGAAGAGGAGGTTAAGAAGTTCCATAAGAGGTATGAGGCTGCCCTTGCAAGTAAGACCACGGACGCCGTCGCAGACTCCGCTATCCGACTTGCGACTAAATTGCTTGGACTTGCGCTGCCCATAGACGACGTGGAGCAACTGCGGAAGGACATAAGAGATGACTATGTCATATCCCAAGAACTTAAGATAACCTGCGGGTGGTTGTCTTTGAAGTGCGGTAAGTTAATGGCAGTCGCCTCTGCGGCACTTCACGTAGCTCAGCATGTCGACTTGAAGGAGGTACTGGTGTCTTGGAAGGACTTCAAGAAGGACAGAGAAGTCGAAAAGGTCTTTCAGGCAGCACTTACTGAGGTACCTGATCAAGTCGCCTCAAGTACTTAGTCAAGTCGTTGTCAAGTCATCGTCTAGTCGTTGTCAAGTACTTAGTCAAGTACTTAGTCAAGTCATCGTCAAGTCGTCCTTAAGTCATTCTCAAGTACTTAGTCAAGTACTTAGTCAAGTCATCGTCAAGTCGTCCTTAAGTCATTCTCAAGTACTTAGTCAAGTCGTTGTCAAGTACTTATCAAGTCCTTCAAGTCCTTAGATATAAATGAGTGAACCAGAGTCGAAGGCAGAGCAACCTCAGGAGGAGCAGAAGATTACCAAGGCTAAATCTCCAGGCAGAGTTGCCGCGGGGAAGAAGCTCGCGGAGATGAACAGGAAGAACAAAGCAAAGAAAGAGGAAAAAGTAGAAGAAGAGGAATCCTTTATCAATCCTGGGTACGTCATTGGCGCGATAGGAATTGCTATAGCAGCAGGCAGCCTCTACTTACAATGGCGGGCTACGAAGCCAAAAGTAAAGTGGGAGGCCGCAACATATCACGCACCTGTGGAACCGGCTGTTAGAAAAAGCAAAATCCCTGAAATGGAATAACCTTCTCGCTTTGTAATATAATGTCGACCGCGTTGTTGAAAACTGTTGAAGAAGCAGCTATCATTACTTCCATCGTTGCGGGTATTGGTTGGGTAGGTAAGAAAGTGCTCAAAGAAGACTTTACTGAAGACCCAAGCAAGAGCTTCGCTAATTTTGCTAAGATGACCGCTGCCGTTGGCGGGGCTATCATGCTAAAGGATTACCTACGGAAGGAAAAGTACCTGCCTAACATATAATGGTTAGCTTAGTCGCAGGTGGAGTTATTGCAGCTTTAGCATTTACAGGGGCTAATTATGGTGGTAGATATCTGGATAAATTAGTTAGCGGTGATAGAAACGCAGAATCTAACGCCGAAAGGAAAAGACACGACTTAGCGCTGGAGCAATATCAAAGGGACGTGGAGGCTTGGAATAAGAAGAGACAAGCCTACCGGGATTGGTTGGACAAGAACTACCAAGACAAGATGCAGGCGGATAAGAACTTCGAAAATACAGACTACGCCTTTAAACTTTATGCGCAAGCGCATCCCACAGTGGCGTTAAAGAAGCCTGACTTTAAGAATTACTACCAGCCTTCTAAGAAACAAAAAAATAGTGAGTTGGTCTTCGTAGGAGTCGCAGGGCTGGCAGGAGGCGTGGCCTTGGCGTATCTAATATAATGATCGTCTTTTTGGAAAGCGACAAGAATGACTTTACCACTTATCTGAATCCTCCCATCCGCGCGGAAAGGGTTAGGTTGGTTAGTTGCTCTTTGTACAATTCTTGGTATAATTTAATTAATGGCTTTGTCGTTGTGAATGCCAACAAACCAAAGTTGCCAGATTCCCATTACACCCCCATAACACTGGCTAAGGAGCTAGCAAAGCATGGATATACTCTTACCACAGGATTACCCCATGAAATGAAGTTCAAGAAAAATAGTGGAAGCGCTAATTTGAAGGACAGTTCATTGGTAGAACTCCTGGGTCTTACTAGTACCACGATAAATAGCGGCAGTACATATGATGTGAAATGGAAAGTCGCATCCTCTTACGAAGTCTATTGCGATTTAGTCCATAGTTACAACAATGGAGAAAAGTCTTCTCTTATGTCCAAGTTTCTACCTAAGGGTAATCCATTTGACCCAGTAGAATACACTCCCATTTCTTTGAGCTATGACTTGTCTAATTTGGTGGAAAGCATAAACATCACCATTAAAGTGGACGGAAAGACGGTGGATTTCAATGGACGTAAGATCAATCTTGTTTTATCCTTCGCTTGAATCAAGCGAAGCGCGATTCTATTCATATAATGGGCCGCGTAGAGGACAAACTCAAAAGGATTTACTATGGGCCTGAAGGCTATTGGAAAGGAGCGTCGGCTATTAAAAAACTCGCGACCGCGGCCAGGGTATCAGATGAAACGGCTAAGAACTGGCTAAGAAAACAAACCCTCTGGCAGGTCTATCTTCCCGTGCCCAAGTACATTCCCAGACCCAGCTTCACCGTAAATGCCCCCAATGAAGTTCATCAGGCGGATTTGCTTTTCTTACCGCACGACAAGGTGAGAAGAAAGACCTATAAATACGCTTTGACCGTAGTTGATATCGCAAGCAGATACAAGGACGCCGAACCCATAACCAGCAAGGATTCTGGGGAAGTCGCAGAAGCCCTAGGTAGGATTTATAAGCGCGTCTTGAAATGGCCTAAGCTGCTGCAAGTGGATGCGGGGACAGAGTTCATGGGCGTGGTTACTAAGACCCTGAAAGACCACAGCACTAAAATTAGGAGAGACGAAGCTGAGTACCACAGGGGTCAGAGCATCGTCGAAAGATTTAATAAAACCTTGGCCGAGCGTCTCTTTGGGTACCAGTATTGGAAAGAGCTGGAAGATCCCTCCAAACGCAACAGGGAATGGACTCAGAGGCTCCCCCAGGTCATCGCGGCTTTGAACAACGAGGCGGCCAGGGCTACGGGAATAAAACCCAGGGATGCCATAAAAAAGAAACACGTGGAACACAAGTCCTACGTCAGAAGTTCGAGGGCGGTCGGACTGAAGGAAAAAAGCTACCCCGCAACATAGTGGTCAGATACCTCTATCAGCCGGGGGAACTCGAAGGTGGCAGTAAGAGAGCCACGGATCCTAACTGGTCTTTGGAAACGTATGAGATTTCAAAGTCCGTCACCAAGGAAGGGCAACCCGTGTTGTATTACCTAAATGGCCCAAGCCGTGGATTTGTCATGGAAGAGCTGCTCATAGTCCCCAAAGACTCAGAGTAGCGCAGCACCGCGCGCCCGATTACACTCTAGGCATGTCAGTCTTACGTTACCTCTGCAATGCCCGCGTTTGTTGTTGATACGAACCACGGAGAACTGCTGATCGTCATTCGGGTCAAACCTCCATAGTAGAGGTATGTTACATTTGGCACACCTTGCCCCTTTCTTATAGACGTCGTCCACGCAGAGGTCGAACGTCATATTTTTTTCTTCGTCGTGGCGCTTGTAGCGAAGGAGTTTCTTCGTAATGTTCTCTTTGGCTACGTCTTCTGGGGTCTTATCGTAACGCAGTTGCGGACCCCAAGCTCTTTTCAATTGCTTGGCGTATTCTACGCGGCTTACGGCGGTGTAAATTAAGTTACTCCAACACAAACGCTGGTCTATGATCCACATCGTTTCTTTTCCGGTTAATCCCTGGGCACTATGTACCGTCATGCAGTAACCAAGTCTCCAATCGGGGTGGGAAGTAATCCTTTCTACGTCTTTCATTTGCACCCAGGCTTTATCGTGGGTAACTGCGTTCTCTAAAGTAATGTCAGTGCCAGGTACCCGTACGTCTCTTTTCTGCATTCTGGTATCTCGGGGCTTATAGCAAACGGGTACGAGATTAGTGGGGAATCTTTCGCGGTGAATATTTAACAGATCTTTTTGAATACGGGCCTGAGAAGCACGCTTACTACTTAAGACAACATCTTTGGGGTTCCAGGCCTGTAAGAATTCCTCATAGGACTTGGCTCGTACTCTCTTACGGAGTACTTTACATTGCTGAGCGTCTGTAAGGCCCCTTAGTTCCGCTTTGAGGTTCCTTACTTGATCCTTGCTACGGTAATCGGTGTTAATTTCCTCTGCGTAATCTACCATTCCTTTTAACCATTCGTGGGGCATTTCCCCTGCTATTGGGGGTGGCTGGCAAGGATCTCCTGCGAAGATTACCTGGCACTTACCTTTTAGGAAGTCTACGAACTCTTTTAGGATTTCTAAGGGCACAGTACAGATTTCATCCCATAAGATCACAGGAGGAATATCATGAATAGCTTCTGGGACCCATTTAGTGCCATTCCAACGAAAGAAACTATGGTAAGTTTGTGCTTCAAAGCCCATAGCGGTGAGTTCGCGTTCTAAACGATGTGTAGGAGTTAATACGGTTACTTTAGGGAATAGTTGCAGGACTCTGGTAGTCTTACCACTGCCTCCTGTTCCGTAAAGATAAGAGAAGCGGTGGTAAGAAATGGGGTCTGTGACACTTGGTAATGGTTCCTCAGTCGGGGTTACCGTTCCTTTAGTATGATTACCGTCGTAGGTTACTCTTGCTCGCCAGGCCTTTATCTCTTCGTCCTTGACCCTCCATTGCCCGCTTTCTGCTAATTCGTCGTCGGTGTAGAACTCTTGCATCTTTTCAAGCACTGCAGGTTTGACGTACAAAGAGTCAGTAGCTACTCTTGGAATGTCTTCCTTGTCAAACCGCAGCAACATCGCTAAGAGATTAATGTGGGCGTAAGCTAACATGCTAGCACGCAGATGGTAATACTGCGGTCTGTGGTCTTGATAGTAACACAAGGCATTCCATTGTTGCAGGGAATCTGTGAAATGATCCCACTTCTCTACTGACACCATTGAACCTTGGTCGTGAGCTCGTTGCACGAGGAAGCTTAATTCTCCTTTATCTGTGATTAAGCGGCGTTGCATGTGCTTCTCCCCTTCCTTTGCGCCCTGAGTGAACTTACCAGTAACTATGCGGGCGGTAGCATTGTCTTCTGGCAGCCATTTGGTAAACTCCCGACGACATAATATTGCCTCATGAGCAGCGTACGTAAGGAGTTTCCGTTCTTCGAGGAACTTTAATAGCGGCACAGGGATCCATTCCTTTTCTTGCAGATGCTTCCCATACCACGCGTAAATTATGGGATGTAATCCCTCCTTTAGCTTCCAGCTGGTCAATCTAACGAATCCTGTTGCTGGGGCATCGTACGTACCATCCAAAGCTACCCTAAAGAATTGGCTGCCCGGATGTCCGTAACGGTCATAATACTCTTTACAATCTCCTAGGCCTTTGAAAGACGCAGGGTAACAATGTTTCATATCCAGCGAGACATACTCGTCCTCGTCGTATTCCATATTCCAAAGACCTCCGTGACCATGTTCTATGCAGGCTTTTGGAATTGGAAGGTCGCTAGGAGTCGGCTTCCAGCCATTACGCTTCTTTGCGGCTAAGAAGTCCAGGGAACGAGAACTTAATACTTCGGGAAAATCTTCACCCAGGTCTTCACAAACGCTGTCTATCTTCAGCTGTTCCATTTCGGGTCTATACAAAGTACCGTCTTGTGTCATAAATTGCCTACCTTCTGCGTCCATTAACCAGATGGAATTCTCATGAACCAAGTCTGCTAACGGAGATACTTTGTAGACTGAGGTCTTAACCTTCTTAGGAAACCTTAGTTCCCGCCAAGCGTGCCCATTATGTTGGTAGATAACAATAGGAGCTCCTCTACCTCCATATTTGTGAGTCCCAGAGTAAATAAACCCGTCTGTGATATCTTTAACGTGTATACGCCGCTCTAATGCCACTTCCAACTTTTTAATATTGGCTATGGTTCCTCCAGTCTTGCGGGTAGAATGCTCCCACTTTCGAATGGCTTCTCGGCGCTTTAAGGTTAACTTACCACCACGGGAAGCATCTTCAAAGAATTCCCGGACTAGCTTACCAACACAGTTACCAGGATGTCGCATTGGTTGTAACTTCTTTACATCTGGCGTGGGCATTTCATACGCCCCGTAAATTACCACTGTAAAAGGGGAAGCAACCTCATAGAATAACATGTCAATTCCTTCTAATGCTCCCGGGTTGGTAGCCTTACTTAAGACGAACAGGTTCTTTTTACCAGACGCTCTAATGGGATTGCGGCCCCTTTCAATAATCCATTCCCCGTCCAGATACTTTATAAAGGTCAACTCCAAACGGTAATTACCCTCGGGCATTAGGTCGATTATCTGTTCTGCTCTTTCCTGCGTCATAGTCTCATCCGTATTACCTTCCATAAATGTCGTAAAGGCAAAGTCTGCGTCTAACCTGTCCAGAACCTGGGTTCTAAGTTTGCGCACAGTATTGTTCTTGATACTTTTGATGGTATCCATTATATATAAAGGATATTTTAACCTCCGTTTGCGGTACCCAACAGAGCAGCAGTAAGGGACACACCGCGGGAAATCCCGTAAATCTGCTGTACCCGCGTTCGTAATTCCCCGGGTTAAACCCGCAAATATACGGCATCGATCGCGAGTCCCCCTTACTGCTGCTGGTGCAGTCTGATGTTGTCCGATGCAGTCGAGTGCTGTCTGATGCAGTCTGATGCAGTCTGATGCAGTCTGATGCAGTCTGATGCAGTCTGATGCAGTCTGATGCAGTCTGATGCAGTCTGATGCAGTCTGATGCAGTCTGATGCAGTCTGATGCAGTCTGTTGCAGTCTGATGCAGCATGATGCAGTCTGATGTTGTCCGATGCAGTCGAGTGCTGTCTGATGCAGTCTGATGCAGTTTGGTGCAGTCTGATGTTGTCCGATGCAGTCGAGTGCTGTCTGATGCAGTCTGATGCAGTCTGATGCAGTCTGATGCAGTCTGATGCAGTCTGATGCAGTCTGATGCAGTCTGATGCAGTCTGATGCAGTCTGATGCAGTCTGATGCAGTCTGATGCAGTCTGATGCAGTCTGATGCAGTCTGATGCAGTCTGATGCAGTCTGATGCAGTCTGATGCAGTCTGATGCAGTCTGATGCAGTCTGATGCAGTCTGATGCAGTCTGATGCAGTCTGATGCAGTCTGATGCAGTCTGATGCAGTCTGATGCAGCATGATGCAGTCTGATGCAGCATGATGCAGTCTGATGTTGTCCGATTCAGTCTAGTGCAGTCTGATGGAGTCTGATGCATCATGATGCAATCTGATGGAGACTGATGCAGTCTAGTGCAGTCTACTGCAGTCTACTGCAGTCTGATGCAGTCTAGTGCAGTCTGATACCGGCTGATGCAGCACGATGCAGCATGATGCAGTCTGATGCAGCATGATGTAGTCCGATGCAGTCTAGTGTACCTTAGTGCAGTGTAGTGCAGTCTAGTGTAGGGTGGGTGCAGTCTAGTGCAGTCTAGTGTACCTTAGTGCAGTCTAGTGCAGTCTAGTGTAGGGTAGTGCAGACTAGTGCAGTCTAGTGCAGTCTAGTGCAGTCTAGTGCAGTCTAATGTAGTCTGGTGCAGTCTAGTGCAGTCTAGATCATCCTATTGCAGTCTAATGCAGTCTGATGCAGTCTGATGCGGCATGATGCTCTCTGATGCAGCATGATACATAATGATGCAGTCTGATGCACCATGCTGTAGTCCGATGCAGTCTAATGTACCTTAGTGCAGTCTAGTGCAGACTAGCGTAGTCTAGTGCAGTTTAGTGCACCCTAGTGCACCCTAGTGCTGTCTGATGCAGTCTGATGTAGTCGGATACAGGCTGATGCAGCACGATGCAGCATGATGTAGTCTGATGTAGTATGATGTAGTCTGATGCAGCATGATGTAATCCGATGCTTTCTGATGCAACATGACGTAGTCATATGCAGCATGATGCAGTCCGATGCAGTCTGATTCAACATGATGTAGTCTGATGCAGCATGAAGCAGTCCGATGCAGCATGATGCAGTCTGATGCAGCATGATGTAGTCCGATGCAGTCTGATTCAACATGAAGTAGTCTGATGCAGCATGATGAAGTGTGATGCAGCATGATGTAGTCCGATGCAGTCTGATGCAACATGATGCAGTCTGATGCAGTCTGATGCAGTCTGATGCAGTCTAGTGTACCTTAGTGCAGTCTAGTGCAGTCTAGTGCAGTCTAGTGCAGTCTAGTGCAGTCTAGTGCAGTCTAGTGCAGTCTAGTGCAGTCTAGTGCAGTCTAGTGCAGTCTAGTGCAGTCTAGTGCAGTCTAGTGCAGTCTAGTGCAGTCTAGTGCAGTCTAGTGCAGTCTAGTGCAGTCTAGTGCAGTCTAGTGCAGTCTAGTGCAGTCTAGTGCAGTCTAGTGCAGTCTAGTGCAGTCTAGTGCAGTCTAGTGCAGTCTAGTGCAGTCTAGTGCAGTCTAGTGCAGTCTAGTGCAGTCTAGTGCAGTCTAGTGCAGTCTGATGCAGTATGATGCAGCAAGATGCAGCAAGATGCAGCATGATGCAGTCTGATGCAGCAAGATGCAGCATGATGCAGTCTGATGCAGGATGATGCAGTCTGATGCAGCATGATGTAGTTCAATGCACTCTGATGCAGCAAGATGCTGCAAGATGCAGCAAGATGCAGCATGATGCAGTCTGATGCAGCATGATGTAGTCCGATGCAGTCTGATGCAACATGATGTAGTCCGATGCAGCATGATGCAGTCTTATGCAGCATGATGCAGTCCGATGCAGTCTGATGCAACATGATGTAGTCTGATGCAGCATGATGCAGTCCGATGCAGCATGATGCAGTCTGATGCAGCATGATGTAGTCCGATGCAGTCTGATGCAACAGGATGTAGTCTGATGCAGCATGATGCAGCATGATGCAGTCTGATGCAACATGATGCAGCATGATGCAGTCTGATGCAGTCCGATGCAGCATGATGCAGTCTGATGCAGTCTGATGCAGCATGATGCAGTCTGATGTTGTCCGATTCAGTCTAGTGCAGTCTGATGGAGTCTGATGCATCATGATGCAATCTGATGGAGACTGATGCAGTCTAGTGCAGTCTACTGCAGTCTACTGCAGTCTGATGCAGTCTAGTGCAGTCTGATACCGGCTGATGCAGCACGATGCAGCATGATGCAGTCTGATGCAGCATGATGTAGTCCGATGCAGTCTAGTGTACCTTAGTGCAGTGTAGTGCAGTCTAGTGTAGGGTGGGTGCAGTCTAGTGCAGTCTAGTGTACCTTAGTGCAGTCTAGTGCAGTCTAGTGTAGGGTAGTGCAGACTAGTGCAGTCTAGTGCAGTCTAGTGCAGTCTAATGTAGTCTGGTGCAGTCTAGTGCAGTCTAGATCATCCTATTGCAGTCTAATGCAGTCTGATGCAGTCTGATGCGGCATGATGCTCTCTGATGCAGCATGATACATAATGATGCAGTCTGATGCACCATGCTGTAGTCCGATGCAGTCTAATGTACCTTAGTGCAGTCTAGTGCAGACTAGCGTAGTCTAGTGCAGTTTAGTGCACCCTAGTGCACCCTAGTGCTGTCTGATGCAGTCTGATGTAGTCGGATACAGGCTGATGCAGCACGATGCAGCATGATGTAGTCTGATGTAGTATGATGTAGGCTGATGCAGCATGATGTAATCCGATGCTTTCTGATGCAACATGACGTAGTCATATGCAGCATGATGCAGTCCGATGCAGTCTGATTCAACATGATGTAGTCTGATTCAGCATGAAGCAGTCCGATGCAGCATGATGCAGTCTGATGCAGCATGATGTAGTCCGATGCAGTCTGATTCAACATGAAGTAGTCTGATGCAGCATGATGAAGTGTGATGCAGCATGATGTAGTCCGATGCAGTCTGATGCAACATGATGCAGTCTGATGCAGTCTGATGCAGTCTGATGCAGTCTTTAGTGCAGTCTAGTGCAGTCTAGTGCAGTCTAGTGCAGTCTAGTGCAGTCTAGTGCAGTCTAGTGCAGTCTAGTGCAGTCTAGTGCAGTCTAGTGCAGTCTAGTGCAGTCTAGTGCAGTCTAGTGCAGTCTAGTGCAGTCTAGTGCAGTCTAGTGCAGTCTAGTGCAGTCTAGTGCAGTCTAGTGCAGTCTAGTGCAGTCTAGTGCAGTCTAGTGCAGTCTAGTGCAGTCTAGTGCAGTCTAGTGCAGTCTAGTGCAGTCTAGTGCAGTCTAGTGCAGTCTAGTGCAGTCTAGTGCAGTCTAGTGCAGTCTAGTGCAGTCTAGTGCAGTCTAGTGCAGTCTAGTGCAGTCTAGTGCAGTCTGATGCAGTATGATGCAGCAAGATGCAGCAAGATGCAGCATGATGCAGTCTGATGCAGCAAGATGCAGCATGATGCAGTCTGATGCAGGATGATGCAGTCTGATGCAGCATGATGTAGTTCAATGCACTCTGATGCAGCAAGATGCTGCAAGATGCAGCAAGATGCAGCATGATGCAGTCTGATGCAGCATGATGTAGTCCGATGCAGTCTGATGCAACATGATGTAGTCCGATGCAGCATGATGCAGTCTGATGCAGCATGATGCAGTCCGATGCAGTCTGATGCAACATGATGTAGTCTGATGCAGCATGATGCAGTCCGATGCAGCATGATGCAGTCTGATGCAGCATGATGTAGTCCGATGCAGTCTGATGCAACAGGATGTAGTCTGATGCAGCATGATGCAGCATGATGCAGTCTGATGCAACATGATGCAGCATGATGCAGTCTGATGCAGTCCGATGCAGCATGATGCAGTCTGATGCAGCATGATGTAGCATGATGTAGTCCGATGCAGTCTGATGCAACATGATGTAGTCTGATGCAGCATGATGCTGGCTGATGCAGTCTGATGCAGCATGATGTAGTCCGATGCAGTCTAGTGTACGTTAGTGCAGTCAAGTGTAGTCTAGTGCAGTCTAGTGCAGTATAGTGCAGTCTAGTGCAGTCTAGTGCAGTCTAGTGCAGTCTAGTGCAGTCTAGTGCAGTCTAGTGCAGTCTAGTGCAGTCTAGTGTACCTTAGTGCAGTCTAGTGCAGTCTAGTGTAGTCTAGTGTAGTCTAGTACAGTCTAGTGCAGTCTAGTGCAGTCTAGTGTACTTTAGTGCAGTCTAGTGCCGTCTAGTGCAGTCTAGTGCAGTCTAGTGCAGTCTAGTGCAGTCTAGTGCTGTCTAGTGCAGCCTAGTGCAGTCTTGTGTACCTTAGTGCAGTCTAGTGCAGTCTAGTGTAGTCTAGTGTAGTCTTGTGTAGTCTAGTGCAGTCTAGTGCAGTCTAGTACACCCTAGTGCAATTTAGTGCAGTCAAGTGTAGTATAGTGCAGTATAGTGCAGTCTAGTGCAGTCTAGTGAAGTCTAGTGCAGTCTAGTGCAGTCTAGTGCAGTCTAGTGCAGTCTAGTGCAGTCTAGTGCAGTCTAGTGCAGTCTAGTGCAGCCTAGTGCAGTCTAGTGTACCTTAGTGCAGTCTAGTGCAGTCTAGTGCAGTCTAGTGTAGTCTAGTGCAGTCTAGTGCAGTCTAGTGCAGTCTAGTGTACCTTAGTGCAGTCTAGTTCAGTCTAGTGTAGTCTAGTGTAGTCTAGTGCAGTCTAGTGCAGTCTAGTGCAGTCTAGTACACCCTAGTGCAATTTAGTGCAGTCAAGTGTAGTATAGTGCAGTATAGTGCAGTCTAGTGCAGTCTAGTGCAGTTTAGTGCAGACAAGTGTAGTATAGTGCAGTGTAGTGCAGTCTAATACCGTAGATATACCATATGATTTATGTAAATTACTAGAAGACAATGGATGAGCGATTCCTGTATTTAGGAAAACAGAGCCCCAAGAGGGTCAATTCACGTGTCCAAAAATCAGTACTCAAGAGAAATTTATAGTTCAAGAAACAGAAGTAAGTGCTTATGAATGAAGTATTTCTAATTATAATAATAATATCCACTATTCTGTACGAAATAGCAGTAAAATAGCTACATTAGACGATGAATCTTGGGTACAGCGTAGACGAAACGTCAAAAATATTTTCAACACACCGTGCTTCAAACCGAAAAAAAACCTCATGTATATAATCTTTGGTTTTGTTTAACAGTTTATAGATTGCAGGCCATATCCTACAGGATCTTGAACAGGATCCTGGACAGGATTTGCACCAGGGTGTTTTTATTTTTCATTTATTTATCATGATCATGGTATCAGGTCATTTCGAGACACTAAGATACAGGTTCGAGACAGGCATATATCCGTTTCGATACACCTCATACACCGTTCAATATATATCATATATAGAGGATATTACAGGTTCAAAACGATCTTATAAAGATAAGTATTTATTGCTATGTTGAGATACAAGGATACCAGACCAAACGTTACCAAGTTTTCCGTAAATTATGGACTCGAAAACTCGTCAATCGACAACAAGAATTTTCGACTCGTCAAACTACCAGATCTTAGTCAGAACTCTATGATTTTTATCTAAAATCTTTATCAGAAACTCACATCTTCTAAACTTTATGAAGAATTTTTAGATAAATATGAAAGGGGATTCAAGTTTAGAGGGAAACACGCAAACGACTGGTGGTATCGTCGTGTACGGGTTAACCATCTACGCAACCATCGGAACAAACTACTATTCGTGTCCTCTACTACTCTTTTCTACCTCCACTGCCGGAAGTCGAGTAGTCTAATATTCTCGTACTTCACTTTTTTCCAAAATCCCTGTGACACTGTGACACTGCCGGAAGTCAAGTAGTCTAATATTCTCGTACTTCACTTTTTTCCAAAATCTCTGTGACACTGTGACACTGCCGGAAGTCAAGTAGTCTAATGTTCGCGCACTTCACTTTATTCCAAAATCTCTGTGACACTGTGACACTGCCGGAAGTCAAGTAGTCTAATATTCTCGTACTTCACTTTTTTCCAAAATCTCTGTGACACTGTGACACTGCCGGAAGTCAAGTAGTCTAATATTCTCGTACTTCACTTTTTTCCAAAATCTCTGTGACACTGTGACACTGCCGGAAGTCAAGTAGTCTAATGTTCGCGCACTTCACTTTATTCCAAAATCTCTGTGACACTGTGACACTGCCGGAAGTCAAGTAGTCTAATGTTCGCGCACTTCACTTTTTTCCAAAATCTCTGTGACACTGTGACACTGCCGGAAGTCAAGTAGTCTAATGTTCGCGCACTTCACTTTTTTCCAAAATCTCTGTGACACTGTGACACTGCCGGAAGTCAAGTAGTCTAATGTTCGCGCACTTCACTTTTTTCCAAAATCTCTGTGACACTGTGACACTGTGACACTGCCGGAAGTCGAGTAGTCTTCCAAACAGGGATCCCAATATAAATTATATCCAAATTTAGATCGTCTGGTACCAATGGTTTATGCAGCTGGATAATGAACAAAACCGTTAATTTACCTAAGGACATGTATTTACAATGTATCCATTCATATCCATAAAATTCATTGGTATTAAAAAAGTGTTGGAGTTACTGGAAATATCTTGCTACTTCCACCTGTTGTGGGGCATTTAACAAAAGGGTGGACCACTGATTGTCAGAGAGGCCATTCCTCTTTCTGAACTCATTGGTATAAGAAATGATGTCCATACCATATAGCTCTAAATTAGCTTCATTTACATGGATGGGGGGTTGCTTGAAAAAGCAATTGAGATCAACATTGACCTCCCCAAGCTTTTCCTTTTCAAGCTTTTTCATAGCTGCCATTACAGCTGCTGTGCTTGTATGTGTCAGTCTGCACATCATTCGTGTGGTCACAAAGGGACCTGGCGCTTGTAGTATTTTCTTGGCTGTACCAAATGAGTCAGGTGTTCTTCCATTGCTGACAATGTTAAAGGAAGAGACAGAGAACATCTTTGTAAGACTGTTTTTGTGTGTTTTCTAAAATTAATGCATTTAATCATGGGTGAATGTGAGAGATACATGCCGAGAATGGAGGCTGTAAGCAAACATTCAAGGTATGTACTTCTTTTAAGCTAATAAGAATTGAGTTTGGATCATATCTGATGTCATTTCTATGTTCGATAGCAACAAAGACCATAGAAAAGTCACTCCGATTTATTAAATCCCCTAGTTTCTTTATTTGAAATACACCATTGATGCTGATAATGTTCAAATTTATAATTATGAACACTCCAAATTGTGTAGTTAGATACATCTAACATTGTTCTCATGTACAATTTCAATCTCTTACCTAGCAAGAAACATTTTGCAAAAGAGCCTATTACTTAATAAACCATCAATATCAACTGTACTCCATTAGATAAAATTTCTCCCCTGAAAAAACCTTGACAAAGCTGAGACCAACAAACATTTCATAATATTTACCTTCTCTAAGATATTTCTGTTGTCTAGGAACCAACTTCCTAGATGAAATGCACGTTTCATTGTCGTGACACCAATGACGGTGGGTATTACTGGTGCTGATGGCATTCCAAGGGACCTCGACATTTGGTGAATAAACACATGAAGTGTTACAGCCAATCGCAGAAAGAGCTTGGCAGCCTTGGATATATTTTGTGGAAGGTGCTCAGAAGGCCCCCCACAGAAAATCTTGTTTTGCGCCTCCACCAACTCTTTCTCCTTCTCTGCAAAGTAGGTAAATGCCTCTGGTGACAGTGTATAAACAACAGGTGCTGCATCATTATGTCTATGGAAAATGTGTTCATAAACTGACTCCAGGTTGTGCACCTCATACTGCTGGAGCTGCTGTACCTTTGCATTTACTTCAATGCGTGTCAAGCGTAATGGCTTGGGACAACAGCACAAGATTCTGTCAACCAGCCCATTCCCCTTTTTTGCCATCTTCTCATAAATATTAAAGAAGCTGTCTGGCTGGCTAAGACCAAAGAAGGCCATGCCAGTGCGCAGAACGCGATCTCGCTTGGCTGTATTACCCTTGTTGACTGTCCACTGAGAATTATCAAAAAATTTGATCAGGAGGTCTTTATCAATGTCAGTGTTTTTCCCTGTACCAACCATTTTTTCCATCACAACATGGACTTCATCTTTTGCAAACACCCCCAGACCTTCTGTTGTTTTTAGATGCACAAAGACACCACTTCTGGTGAAATCCTCCACAAGGATTGGCTTATCTGTGGTTTCTTCAAGAGGAATTATTGGATTAACAACTCCAGCATGAAGAGCGGAGCTTTTTCCTGCTCCAGGTGGTGCAAGAACAATTGTGAAGAGATTCACAGGCTCAAACTCCATCTCACTTATTTGGAGAGTGGTCTTGGGTGCCATAAGCCCAGAGATTGCCGTTAAAATTCCTGGGAACATGATGTCTTTTACAACATTATGGGCACTCGAAAAGACATCCAACCACTCTAGTAAATTTTCTGGGAGAACTTCCGCCCAGTTTAACTCTGTTTCATGGAGCTCTTTTATGGTTTGTTCCATAGTTGGCTTGGCTATATCTTCCTAAAAACAGAAACCCATAATCATGTTATAATCATTATTCACATAATTTTCCCCTCTTTCATGTATAGCCCTTTTATTTATCTCCTAACAAATTATAAGCTAAAAATTTGCTACTTCATTTGCTGACTCAAAATCTAAACTATACAACTTATAATAACATTTCTAAAATAGGCTTTAGAAATCAGTGATATGAGACACAGGAAAAAGTTTTGACTCATTTTATATTGTGTCACACAATACCGTCACGTGTATCTGAAGATCTAAGAAAATCAAAAATAATTTACCCTAGATGAAAGATTTTGCCTTGTGTATGTTTATTAACTCTATTTCAAGTATGTTTTTGTGGAATTTAATCGAAAATATTGAATATTCTATTATTTCAGCCATCGAGGTTTCGTACGCTCCATATCAACTTGCATTTTTACTAAAAGCACGTCATGTTCGCCCATAATTCCGCGACCAAATGACTTACAGCATTGAAACTTTACCAGCACATGTAGCTTTGACTAATTTACAAGATTTTAAAAGTCTTTTTTTATAATAATGCGAATTTATGCTTTTGAAATTGAAGATGAAGTAGGTCAAAGCCAGCAATACTAAGATAATCAATTTCATATTTATCTAAAAATTCTTCATAAAGTTTAGAAGATGTGAGTTTCTGATAAAGATTTTGGGAAAAATCAGAGTTCTGACTAAGATCTGGTAGTTTGACGAGTCGAACATTCTTGTTGTCGATTGACGAGTTTTCGAGTCAATAATTTACGGAAAACTTGGTAACGTTTGGTCTGGTATCCTTGTATCTCAACATAGCAATAAATACTTATCTTTATAAGATCGTTTTGAACCTGTAATATCCTCTATATATGATATATATTGAACGGTGTATGAGGTGTATCGAAACGGATATATGCCTGTCTCGAACTTGTATCTTAGTGTCTCGAAACGACCTGTCTCGAAACGACTGTGTCTCGAAATGACTGGCATTCATGATCATTTTTAATAAACATATAATTTTAACATAACAACAAATGTTAAACTAATTATTATTAATTAGAGTTCTTTCGTATCCTTTGTTTTTCCAATAGCTTTGTTTTTCATAGGCTTTGTTTTTCATAGGGTAATTTGCATGAAAATTATTGAGTCCACTACTGAATATTGAAATAAGCAGTTTTTCTTGGCAATTTTTATTTCAATATCTAATTAGTATATTTCAATACGTATAATTAATTAAATTCAATTAAATGCAATGAACAAATAGAAACTGGTATCAAGATAAATAGTGTTTTCAGTGTTACACTAGCCACTGTCACTACTGATGTCAAAGCCTTTGTCAGCAGCCATAGTCTTTAGGTATTTTCTGTGTGTCCTCGACGCCTTCCCTGCTTCGTCCATCATCTTTGTTGCCTGTTCCATAAGCTCATCTAGTTTTGTCTTTTTTCCCGACTTCCTGAATAAATATTAAAAGCCGGCAAAAGCAAGATAAGAGCAACATTTAGCTTAAATAAAACACATATGCGTACTATACTATACAGGGAGATGGCGCTGGAGATGATATGTCTTGAGCAGGGTATATTATGTTAGATAATCATGATTTACATGCAACTCGAACTAGAAGCTTTTATCCAAAACAAATCGTTATTACTGGGTTGGTAAGAAATATTGTCAATTATTATGCCCTTCGTACTATTTCCTATACATTTATTATTTCATGCAAAAAAGACTTACTTTACTCTTCTGCCCAGGTTAGCAATACGACTACGAATTGGCTTCGTTTTCTTCTCATCTTCTGTCCCTGCTTTATATTTAGAGAATACAGCTGGCGGAAGAAATTGCCCATTTCGGTACATGAAATTCAGTATCTCTTTCCAATTATTACCATGTTTTAACACAGCTTTTCTATATAGATACAGTTCATCTTCATCCTTTCGAGCTCTAGTAGTGTTCCTAGTATTAGTTTCTGTTGTGAAAAAAGGTCACCAGTACGGGAAGCGTTTTGAGAAACTCACATGGATAACCCCATTTTTTCTCCCATAAAACCTACCTTCCAGATTGCTTTGCTGAGTTGAGTCCATGAGTCCAAGAGTTGAATCAAAGATACAAAATACGAATTGTGAAATTATTTATATGAAATTAGAGCACGTGAATTTAGCAAGTCCAGTTGGCAGTATTGATAACTTTCACATTCCATTTGCCATGTGTAAAATCATACACTGTTTAATTATTTCTGCTTGTCATAGAAGACAAAAAAAAATCACAAGAGAAGAAAGCATGTATTTTTTGATTTTCTGATTGGTTATTAAGGACATACAATCACAATCACAACGAAATATGTCACACGCAACAATATGAAGATAGTGTTCAGTGACCCTCAACATGGACTACCTTCCATTTCCAGAATTTATGAATGTAATTTCTACAGCAATCGTTTTTTTTTTTTGATCAGGATTCGTTATCAGTATGCCGAAAATGAATTGCTTATCCCTCAACTGCCCATGCAGCACGATTTAATAATTGGGATAATATCACTTCTCAACGTGTTATCAATGCAGTCACACATCCCAACACAGTCAGTCATCAGAGCCCTTTTCCCAACAATTCGTGGCCTAAGACAAGAAGTATGGCCTCGTTTAGCTGAAGACTCGACTCAATTTTGGACATTGACTGGAGAAACACCCATGAGCTTAGCCAGTATAATCAACCGAGTTGCACGAGATGTGGCAATGTGTATTCGTAATCCTAGGCAACCAAGGCAAAGAATTAGAGAAACTAGACCACCTGTGCTTAGCTTGAGAGATCGGATTTTAATGCTATTCATTTGGCTTCATTCATATCTGACATTTTCTTCTCTAGGAATCATGTTTGGTGTAAGTAGGACCACTGTAGCAGAGACTACACACACCGTCTTTTTGATAGTTCTATCGCATTATGAGAGGCTTTATGTGAGATGAAATACTCAACAATCTTGGAACAGTCTGCGCAATACCTTTCCTGACTTCCCAAATGTTGTTGGGATAATGGATGCCACTCCCATTTGCATTAATAGGCCACAAGGAAACTTACAGCGAATGTACTATAGGAGAGATCGTGGATTCCATTTCATAAACTGGGAGGTGATAATAGATTGTGATGGGGTCTTCAGGTATGGTCTAGCAGGATTCATGGGACACCTAACAGATTCTGCCAGTTTCCACATGATGCCTCAAATTGGATATAACTGCCCTCTTCGTCTTCCAAGAAACAGCTACATAATGGCTGACAGTGGATACCCAATGGGGTACCCACTTCTTGTACCATTTTCTAGGCGAGGTGGGAGAAGACTCAATGCAGCGATGCAAATATACAACCAGCTACTGTCTTGTTATCGAGTGCGGGTTGAACATAGAATTCATGATCTCAAGATATATCGATGCGTGTCCAGTCGTTTTCGACATAGGCGTTATAGACTGTGTGCAGTTACTAACTTAGTGATGGCCCTTACAAATAGAAGACAACGTCTTATTCATCAACTGAGAAATCTTTAATAGCTCAATTGGGTGGGATTGCCAAACTATCACATATTTGGTTAATCAATAATCAATAAAAATATTTTCCTAGTTTGTACAAATTCGACATGCATACAAATACAATACTAAGTCTGAATTACATAAATGCAAAATTTTGCCCTTTGTATTTCACATGCAAAAAACAAAGGATTCGAAAGAACTCTAATAGACTAGTAACAAATAGATAACGAGCTACTTCAGACTTATAATTAACACCAACTAAAAAAGAATTCAAACCCAGACACCAGTCATTTCACACCAGTAAGTATTATATTTATTGTGTTTGGGATACCTGGGGTCATAATTTACTAATAATTGCTGAGAGCCTGTAGGCAAGCAGCAAAAAATAATCTTGACAGTTTTCCTTCATTATTATATGCCAGAAGAATTCATGATTTGTGTGTTTCATGATTTGTGCATGCAGTATGTATGTTCAGCAGGGATTACCTATGTTATTTTATTGTATTTTTTATTTTATTTTCAAGTAAACCCTGTTTGAATAACAATAAGATAAGTAGGCTTATAAAGAGAAAAATAAGAAAATATTTCTACATGTACAACAAGAAAAGACAACAGTTATGGAACTGTGAAAGGAACTATATTCCGGAAAGGCAAATTGGCAAAAAAATATTTTAAATTTAATTTTGTATTTTTATGTTGTTAACATGTTTGAATTTTATAATTTTTTTATTTGATTTGATTGATTGATTGATTGATTGATTGATTGATTGATTGATTGATTGATTGATTGACTAAATTAAATTATTTTATTTTATTCTAGATGTAATATTTCAAATCCGACAATGAGGACAGGACGGGATTTCAAGTCCGCGCAATTAGTTCCAGTCCGAGGCGAAGCCGAGGACTGGAACTAATTGCAAGGACTTTGAAATCCCGTCCAGTCCGATTTGGAGGATTTGAAATGACTTCTCATACTCATTAATTATTCGGGAGGGATGTTGTTTTTATCTTGTATTTATTTCATTGTATATGATCTTCGCTCCATTCACCTAGTTGTAATAATGACAATCTTTTGTTTTGTAATGGTTTTATTTTGCTTTCATCCTTTGGGATTTCTTAAGATAAATGCTATCTGAATTACTTATGCAAATAGCAGTTATTTTTCTCTGAATGTATTCATTTCAACATGGCTTCTCGTCAAAGAGACAGCGATGAAGAAGCGGAGCTTCTACCTTTAAAACGCTTTCGAAAAGTGAAAAGTCAAGCCCAAGAAGAAGAACTTTTGCAAAAAGCTGTGCCAATTTCAACCCGTTACAAGAATAACTGGGCTGTAAATATTTTTGAAGAATGGAGGCAAAGTAGAGAAAACAAAGTGGCAAGTTTGGAGTCTACCTCCATGGATGTCTCGCTAGAGAGCATTCAAAATTTGGATATTGAGGCATGGGAAACTATGACAGTTCCATCCCTAAACTTCTGGCTTGGCAAATTTGTTGAAGAAGCAGCAAACAAGAAAGGTTCGCCATATCCTGCTCGTACGCTTTATCAGCTTATCGCTAGCCTTAAACGCCACCTAGAGTCGAAAAACCGAAACGACGTCAATATGCTTGACAAGTCTAACATGTGGTGAGTTAATTAGAAACTTTCTGTTTATTTGCTTTACTTTGCACATGAATAAAACCTTATATTATTCTAACTGAACGTTTTTCTTTTAGTTTTTCTGGACTGAGAAAAATTCTGGATGCAGAGATGAAAAGTGTCCACGCCGAAGGGGTTACTAATAGAAAGGAAGAAAAAGAGGTGATTACAGAAGAAGAGGAAGAGACGATGTGGAGGAAAGGAGTACTAGGCCAGTCAACAGCTAAGATTTTGCTTAATACAGTGTACTTTTATAATGGTAAACTATTTGGCATGCGTTCTCAAGAACATAGGCAATTAAGGATTAGCGATATCGAAATAGAAGGCGATAATACCATAATTTATCGTGAAAATTCTTCCAAAACATTTCATGGTGGCATAGCAGATTTGAAAAAGAAAGCGAGAGTGATTAAACATGTTTGCCACGAAAAGGGCAATGAGAGCCACGAGCGTTGCTTGGTTAAGATTTATAATCGGTATTTTGACCTCGTAAACAATCTTCGTGTTAAAGCAAAAGGTTTCTATTTTCAGCCATATAAGGACGGAAAATTTGCGTACAAAAACTGTGTTGTAGGAATTCATACTCTCAATGAAATTCTTCCTAGTTTGTGCTTGGCAATTGGCAGTAAAAGGAAAACTAGCCATAGTCTTCGCGTTACATGTGTTAGCAAACTGTTTAATGCAAGTGTTGACGAAAAGCTTATAAGAAGCAGAAGTGGTCACGTTAGTGATGCTCTTTTGGCATATGAAAAAAGTAGCAAGGAGCAGGAGCAAAAAGTTTCTAACATTTTGAACCCACCAGCTCAGCCAAAACAGGTTTCATCTGAGTCAAAGAATGAAATTAAGGGAAGTGAAATTAAGAATGATATAGAAATGCCTGTATTTGATATCAATGAATTAAAATCTATATTTAATGATATCACTGGTTATGAGCACGAAGCTCAGTTAAATGAAAATACATGTTCTAATTTTTGGAGCTTTTCTTCTGACGGGCCTATCAATATATCTGGCAACTGTAATGTTACAATCAACCAGTTCAAAATCTAGCTTGCGCTTGAATGAATGCTAAAACTTATATTTATACTTATAGAAAATGCTAAGTTTACGATAGCAAATTGTTTTGAAATTTCATTAATATCTAAGTAAGTTGTTAAACGAAGTGTTGAGTATATTTGCAACTATTATTGATTATAGTTTATTGGTAATAACTTCTGAAATAAATGCTTGATGAATTAAATTTTCTGTTTTCATCTTTCTATATATTGACTTGATTCAATGCTTGGACTGAATTAATTTTGTTCCAGTCCTTGGACTGAATTAATTTTGATCCAGTTGTTGGTCGACTGAATTAATTTCTTTTGTTCCAATTCATCAGCCCCACCTCTTCCCTGCTGATATCAAAACCCTCCCCGGCTTTAAGACACTTGACCTAGTTTCAAGATACATCATGTGACCAGGTACGAGGTAATCGATTGGCTAGTTACCTCATGAATAATTAATGAGTATGAGAATTATTTATATATTATTGTTTTTTGTTATATTTATCTTTTTTTAGACATGTCTCAAGTAACCCGATCATTACCTTGGGTCTTCAAATTCCTTGTTGTTTTATGTTTTATGGCCCTAGAACCTGCAGGTATGTTTGTTCCTTACCCTAAAGTCAGGGAATTTTGTTTAGAGTTAACCATGAGTATCTGTGTGATACTCATGCGGTTTGCAATTTTCGAATAGACTGATAAATCTTTTCAAATGAAAAAAATATTGAAGTATTTAGTATCATTTATGTTGGACGGTTTAATTACGTTGGGTATCCTGCGTAATATGATAAGACCGGGGCCAGGTAAAGGTTAGGCATGTGGCCCATGCTCGCCAATGCGGCTCAACAAGGTCAGTGAAACCTGTTATTTAGTCAGGGAAAAGTCAGGGAATTTTTATTTTCAAAATGGCTGGGAACCCTGTTCATCATTTATTCTTCTAGTGTGTAGGGTATCTATACCCAACATGGATAATTTCTATCCTAGTCCACATAGTCCTCTTCTAGTCTGTAGGGTATCTATACCCAACATGGATAATTTCTATCCTAGTCCATATTGTCCTCTTCTAGTCTGTAGGGTATCTATACCCAACATGGATAATTTCTATCCTAGTCCACATAGTCCTCTTCTAGTCTGTTGGGTGTTTATACCCACCAGGGATTCTATCCTAGTCCATATTGTCCTCTTCTAGTCTGTATGGTATCTATACCCAACAGGGATTCTATCCTAGTCTATATTGTCCTCTTCTAGTCTGTTGGGTGTCTATACCCAACAGGGATTCTATCCTTGTCCATATTGTCCTCTTCTAGTCTGTAGGGTGTCTATACCCAACAGGGATCCTATCCTAGTCCATATTGTCCTCTTCTAGTCTGTTGGGTGTCTATACCCAACAGGGATCCTATCCTAGTCTATATTGTCCTCTTCTAGTCTGTTGGGTGTCTATACCCAACAGGGATCCTATCCTAGTCTATATTGTCCTCTTCTAGTCTGTTGGATAGAAATTTTCTATTCTTTTCAAGAATACAAAGACTCAGGATTTAAATTAATAACCGATTAACAACTCGAATTCTGATTGGATTATGGTGTTCCTTGTATGGAATAATTCAATTCAGAACTCAAGTTTTGAATTGGTGTTATTTTGAATCCCGAGTCTTTGTATTCTCACTAAATAATAATTAATTTCAATAATTGAATAATGAAACCATTAATAAAACCTAGGAGGGTAAGCGTGAGCCGTTTTGACTGTAAGATGTTGAAGGTAAAAGAAGTCATGAGCTGAGAGAGTGTGTTCACATATTCAGGCATTGGAGATCTTGAAGCTCCAATCTATTTTTCCTTCCACCTGATGCTTGGATGCTTTAAAGAAGGCATGAGGGACCTAATGTAGTGAGAAATATCACGACCGTAGGTGTTAGACGTATCCGCTGATCTGTTAGGTTTGCTTAAACTTATTCTATTTCTGATAACCAACACCAATCCTAGCCTAGAGGAATTGTGAAGCATCATATTTTGTGATGGTATTTATACCACTTTTTCAATTGCTACATGCCGATCGAGACAAACATGGAGATGATCATGTAAATATGACAGAAACATTTATTTGATTTATAGTAATCTATTTTCGTTTACTGTTTACATGACTTTTGCCAATGAAAACAGTACTATAAAGAACTCAACAATAATGTCCATCTTACATTTTGTGGAAACCACAACGCTATGTTATCTTTGTAATGAATGATTTTACCCTCTCGTCAACTTCAGTTAATAACATCAATAATCCTCTTTAAGTCGCATCATGTTAGCACATGTTCATTCCATGATACAGTAACTAATCTTGTATTCTTTTCCAGATGGGATTTCATGGCTTGCTGTACCAGATAAACACACCAACGTAGAACAAGGACGCCCTTTTGGCCTGCACTGGCATTATGAGATGGAGAAAAACGAAACATTTTTGTCCTCTGAGATTGAATTTTTTGTAGACTCTAAACCACTCCCCATGACCATGGCTTCAAGACATAGGGGAAAAAATACCTATTACAAACATCAAAGGAATGATTTTCCATTCTCAGTTTTTGGAAAAAATAATGTTACCCTTATGGTGCAAAGTACTGCAGTTGGACAAAATATCACCTACTGTTGCAGAGTAACCGTGTGGACATCAACAGCTGAAAAACAGAAAGACAAACATTGTTCTAAAGTATTTGTATATGGTAAATATCAAAAATTACACTTCCATAATTTTTTATAAATAACATGTATCACCAAGATGTGGCTATTCTATTTTATTTTATTCTATTTTATTTTATTCATTTTATTTTATTTTATTCTTATGTCATTTTATCTTTTATTTTTTATTTTGTCATTGTTATTTTTTATTTCTTACTGTGATCAGCTTTTAAGCAATAGTACAAAAGCTTGGTTCCTTTCTATGAAACTCCTGATTTAATTGTTTTTGATTGTTTATGTTATTACAATCTTTGATTTAAGCTGTGCCACGGATTACGTACCTCACAACACAACCGTCCTGCAAGCAAGGTGATTCCATCAAACTACAGTGTAACACAACAGGGTTCCCGTTACCACATGTTGATTGGACACACAATGATACCCATCAACGGATTGGCAGCTCTTCACATATTTTATTGAACATAACTGGCAAAAGATCAGGAGGGCGATATTGCTGTGTTGCAGATAATGGATTCGGTAGAGATACAGCCTGCACAGTAGTAAATGTCTCTGGTATGTTTGGCGTGATGAACTCAACCATGGCGGACATGAATTTTACTGCTCTTACAACTTTTATTATTTTTGCTGTATTGCTTCAATATAAGCTTTACGCAACTTCACATGAGATTAAAATTGGTTCAATCTCTAACCCAAGCTACCATGAACCGAGAAAAAGCCGTTGGATAACTTGCAGAAGTCGAATTTCATACTACAACAACAGTTCTGCCACCTTCCAGCCTCATAAGCCGCTTCTTATCGGAATCCATCCTAATCCTGGACCCAATAAAAACCAAGATAAAGACTCAACAGCTCCTAACCCTGGACCTCACGCAAGATCAAAAGAAAGTAACCAGAATACTCATGGAACACCAAAGAGAAACACTGAACTTTCGATCTTTTATACTAACGCTCGAAGTATTGTTAACAAAATTAGCATACTGAACCTCGAAGTCTCGAACAAGCCCTTCGACATCATAGTGCTAACCGAAACTCACTTGGATAACACCATTGCTGACAGTGAAATTTTCCCTGTAAATTACACAGTTTTCAGGCACGACCGCAAGCATAATGGTCGCTTTGGCGGAGGAGTACTTATCGCAGTTCGAGATCATATTAAAGCTGTATCAAGGGAGGTAACATGTTGTGACTCCGAAATGATCTTCATTGACATAATATTTCTTAATAACCAGGATTACATTAGGAGTTTTTTATAGACCTCCTAATAATGACCCAAAGCCTCTTGAAGATTTACAAGCCGTTCTTAATGATATTTCCGCAACTGACCTCGTACTTGTTGGAGATTTTAATCTACCAGAATTCGATTGGACTAACTCTAGACCTTTAAAAAATTCTGAAAACTACACTTTACTGACAGATATTATACAAGATAATTTTTTCACTCAACTAGTATGTGAACCCACCAGAGACCGAAACGTGCTGGACCTTGTGTTTTCTACATCACCCGATATTATTGATGATTTGCTGGTTGGTGAACCATTTTCCGATCATAACTCCATCACATTCACACTACTCGGATCACCATATGCCCAACGTAAATCACAAAAATATGTCTACTGCTACAAGAAAGCTGACTGGGATTCACTGAGCTCACTTCTTTCTTATATTCCGTGGCACTGTGCTTTTCTGGAGGATAATATTGATTACAACTGGACCTGCTGGAAAGATCTACTGTTCACAGCTGTAGACGAGTGTATTCCGAAACGGAAACCTAAAAAGAAACTCCATGCGCCATGGATATCAAAAGAACTTATAACACTATGTAAAAAGAAGAAGTCACTCTACAAAAGAGCAAAAAGACGTAATGATGAGAATTTGTGGGTAAAGTACCGTAGTTTAAACAACACAGTCAAACGGAAATGCAACTTTGCTCGATGGGCGTATATTAACGATCTAGCACAAGATTTAAAGGAAGACAACCCCAAGCCTTTCTGGAACTTTGTAAAATCTAAACGTAATGGAACAAACGATCTCCTATCGCTGAAAATCGACGACACTATCTTAACTGATGACTACGATATCGCTAGTAGCATGAATGAGTACTTTTCTTCAGTGTTTACTGTGGAAAACCACGATACTTTTCCGTCACTAAACCGCATTGTTGACAAAAAACTGGAAAACATCTATTGTTCTACTAATGAAGTCAAGAAACATCTTCTGAGCCTGAAGCCTAACAAATCCCCAGGGCCAGATTACATTCCATCGCGTATACTGAAAGAGTTCGCATTGATGCTGGCACCTTCCATAACAGTACTGTTAAACAAATCATTTACATTTGGTACTCTACCTAACGACTGGAAAATAGCGGACGTTACGCCAATCCACAAGAAAGGTTCTAAACACCTTAGGGAAAATTACCGCCCAATCTCACTCACATCTATTGTATGTAAAATTGGTGAAAAAATTATCAAAAACAATGTTATTGAATTCTGGCGTGAATTAAACGTATTAAACGACAACCAGTTTGGTTACCTTCAAGGAAGATCTACTGTAACTCAACTGCTATCTACTGTTAATGATTGGGCGAAGTCAAGAAATTCTTCTATCCCTACAGACGTAATCTTCCTCGACCTGGCGAAAGCCTTTGACAGCGTGCCACACGAGCGCTTGCTCTTAAAACTAAACATGTACGGAATATGTGGGAGCTTACTTCTATGGTTCAGAAATTTTCTCACTAATCGACACCAACGTGTGGTTATAAGAGGAACTTGTTCAAACTGGCTTCCAGTGCTATCTGGAACACCTCAGGGTACAATCGTAGGTCCCATCCTCTTCTTGCTATACATTAACGATATCACAGATCGCATTTCCTCTAATGTGAAACTGTACGCGGACGACACCAAGATTTACAGGCAGCTTATTGACCCTGTTCTAGACACACTAGCTCTTCAACACGATCTAGACCATCTTAGAGAATGGGCATGCACATGGCAGTTACGCTTTAATAATGATAAATGTGAATCTATGCGTATAACCCATTTGCGCGACAAGTCCAAACCGAAGTACATCTTAGGGAAGACTTTAAAGGACGTTAATAGTTTCAAAGATCTTGGTGTTACTATCTCCAATAATCTATCCTGAAGTGAACACATTGGCATCACCGTAAATAAAGCTAACAAAGTCCTAGGGACTATTTTACGAACTGTTGGCACCGCCAATACCACAGTCTTTTCGATGCTATATACCGCGCTTGTAAGACCAATCCTTGAATATGCGTCACCCGTTTGGTGTCCACACCTGGTGAAGGATATAACTGCATTGGAAAAAGTACAAAGAAGAGCTTCCAGACTAGCACTTCGACAAACTAGAGGGGAAATGACATACGAAGAAAGATGTAAAATATTGAAGTGGCCTACTCTCTCGACCCGCAGGGACTACCTAACTCTAGTTGAATGTTACGAAATAGTTTTCGGTTTAGGTATTCTAAATTTTCGTGACTTTTTTGAATTTACGAAAGTTACATCTACTAGAGCTAATCATTCCTACAAACTTTATGTTAAAGCAGCCAGAGTTAACTGCTACAAATACTCCTTTTTCGTCAGAGTTGTTAATATGTGGAACGATCTACCTAAAGACATTGTTGAAACCGATGGGTTTAGATCATTTAAGCAGAAATTGAAGTCTCACTTAGGTGTTTAATGTTTACATATTGCAGTACACATCGATTAGTATATTTTTTAGTAGAGTCTAGATTAAGGAGGAGACGGGTTCTCTGTTGCTCTGGGTTTCTCGCGCGTGCGCTCATCAGGCGGACAGACTTCATAATCTGTCTGGTGGATGCCCGTGCGGGGGTGGGGCTCAGGGTGGCGGAGAGCTTGTCTCTCCTTTATTTAGTACATATTCATATACTTATACTTCATTTATAGAGCATTTTTCGCTAATTACGCTGCTTAGGGTCTTTCTTTATAATGCATTTTTGTCATGTTTTGTTGTTTTTCTTGGGAGTTTTCACATAGGGATAACCTCATAACTTCCTTTCAAGTCGCCTATTATTGTGCTTTGTTGTCTTATTTGTATCGCTTTTTGCTAGCCTCTGCTCTTACTTGTATTTTACTATTTGTCAATAATTTATTTGCGATTTGAATAAACTATGTATGTATGTATCCAAATCTGCTCTAGACGCTTTAAACAAAAAGAAAAACCACAAACTGTGGTAGGCTGTGAGCTTTGCTTGGCACCTGTGGCTGCCGCTACACAACCCATACCACAGGAAAAATAATAATAAAATAAAATAAATGATACAAAAATACACACACATATGACGATAACCACGAAAAAGGTCAGACTGTCGTATCGGGTAAAAATCCCCTACTCTTACGAAAAATACAACAGGATCTTTTACGTCCACTACTTTATCGGGGGTTAAGTGCAAGCAGACGGGACCTCCGGTTTTAAGTCCTTATCCGAGAAGACGCTTACTTGATGGACGCCTCCACCCTTTGACAGGTCTTATTTAATCCTGCTGGGTGTCAAGCCACCCTCCTCACTGGATAACCAGTGGGGGAGCCGGTTTAGAAGCCGATGACCTGTCCATGTGGTAGGTAGTACAGCAGCAGTAAGGCGGACTCGCGAATCGCCGGCATTGCCAAAAATCACAAATCGAAAAACACCAGGGGGGGGGGGGTGGGTTTTTTGGAGCAGTGACGAGGCCCTACAGGGGGTCTTGCGCGATCGGGTGGCAGCGCGAAAAGTCCCTTACTGCTGCTCTGTTGGGTACTGCAAACGGAGGTTAAAATATTCCTTAGATATAGATGGACGTCATCAAGAGCATACGAAACAAAACTGTGCGTAAGCTAAGAACTCAGGTGTTGGATCGCCTGGACGCCGACTTTGCCTTCACAACATTTATGGAGGGAGATACAGATGAGACGATGAACGAAGAAAGAGCAGAAAGAATTATCGACATGATGCCCGAAGGTAACTACCGTTTGGAGTTGACGTTTATAAAGTATTTAGACGGCGAGTGGATAATCGAAAAGGGCCGTAATCCTATTCGGGCGTCAGGTAAGCAAAACCTGTTTGTCTTAAGTGAAAATACGCGCCCGGGAACGTTAGTAGGCATTGACATGATGTTTTACGAGGTCGCTTACCCAGTTACTGTGGTCATTTACGGTGCGTACGAGATTAAGAAGCCCGACGTTAAGAAGCTCAAACCAATGCGACATCCAGGTAACTGTGTTGCGAAGTTAGTAAGAGAGTTCTTTGAGGACTCCACCCGTGGTAGTAAGTTAACTTTAAAGAGAAGAGAAGCCATCAGGAAATGGGAAAAAGACACACGTAAGGTCGGAGCCACCATAGACAACATCAAGAAGTTAGAGACTGCCTTAGAACGCCGCATACACGTAAAAGATATCACTGACGGGTTCATTTACCCAGGTACGCACAAATACGGAGGTAGAGGTGCCCCCATAATCATCTACCAACACAATGGACACGCTTGGCGAGAACTTAGGTTCCCCAAAAAGAAGGAAACTAAGGTCTATAAAGCTTCTCCGTTGGTAGAATTAGTCCACGAAAACTCCGTTTGGTTGATGGATTCGAAAGGACGTCGGTTTATGACGCAGGATGGTACTCTTTACCGCCCCGAAATTGAACACCAACGCATTCAAAGTGCCTGTGAAACCTTAGGGGAAGACTTCTCAGACGAGGTCCTTAGCTCTCGTAGTTTGGACTTCTTAGCCGCAAAGAAGAGGAACGGATGGAAGTCCACGCCTAAGGAATTCGCCGACATAGCTAAAGCCTGCGTAGAACACGGTCATGGAGGTCTGTGGAACATGGAGTATGACGAAAACGAATACGTCTCCTTAGACATGAAACACTGTTACCCCGCAAGTTTTAAAGGATTGGGGGATTGTAAGGAGTATTATGACCGCTACGGACATCCAGATTCACAGTTCTTTCGTGTGTCCTTAGACGGCAGCTATGACGCCCCAGCTACGGGGTTTGTAAGATTAACCTCATGGAAGTTAGCAAAGGGCTTACACCCCATAATTTACGCGTGGTATGGTAAACATTTACAGGAGAAGGAATGGATTCCCGTGCCGTTGTTAAAGTTCTTTGAAGAGCATAAACTTATGACGTACACCGCCCACGAAGCCATATTGTGTCACTCCTCCTTCACAAAATGGTTACCTGAGCATAACCCCACCGCGCGGGTCGTCATAGGAAAGTTCACTCAGGGCGCAAAAGAAGGCGAAAAACATATGCAGCGACGCTTAATAACGGACGAAGGAGAGTTAAGCTTCCTCGTAAAGCGCGCACATGATGATGGATCGATGGTATCTGTGGAAAAGTGGAACTACTTCGTAGAAGGTCAAAAAGAACATAAGTGGAATGCACTGTGTTACTACCAAGATCACAGACCGCAATATTACCATTTACGCGCCAGTATGTTAGCATATGCGCACATTAACCTCCTTGCGATGCTGCTACGGTTCGACAAAGAGGACATACCACGTGTAGCCACGGATTCCTTGTACGTAAAGCCCGAAGTGTTAGAAAAGATGCAGGAGTTCTACACCGAAGACGAGTTAGCGGAAAGTGGTCAATGGCGCGTTAAAGACGAAGAGATAAAAGCCTGGAGAGAACGTGTGGAATATCATGGTGGACACACAAAAGGCGCCATTACCCCCACAGAAGAGCCATTACCGTTAGTTACGGACCCCATTTCCTACCAACGCTTCTCTTACCTTTACGGAACGGGAGGCAGTGGTAAAACTACCAGGGTCTTGGAACTCTTTCCAAAGATAAAGGTGTTAACGCCAACGCACCGTCTGGAAAGAGAATTAACGGAGATGGGTTACGACGCGCAGACCTACCACAGCTTCTTTCGCTGGAATGGTCAAAAGTGGGTACCAGAAGCCATCCACGACATACCCCCGGTGATACTTTGGGATGAGATTTGCACCGTTCCCTTGGAAATACTGCAGGAGTTCGTAGACTTCCTAAAAGGGAAATGCCAGGTGATATTTGCTGGGGATCCATGCCAACCTCCTCCAATAGCCGGAGAAATGCCCCACGAATGGTTAAAAGGAATGGTACACCACTGTGAAGAAATCAACACCGACTACCGCAGCAAAGACCAAGTACGTAAATTAAAGGCGGAATTAAGGGGCCTTAGCGACGCGGAACAAAACAAGATACTACGTAAGCACATACGAGCGAAGAAATACGAGGACTTCCTTTACGCATGGCATCCAAAGGATTTGGTGCTAAGCAGCAAGCGCGCAGCACAGGCCCGCATACAGAAGGACCTGTTCGAAATACACCAGGAGCGCTTTCCTGGTCATTTGGTGCCTGTTTGTTATAAACCCCACGATACCCGCATGCAAAAAAGAGACGTCTGGGTACCTGGTACCGACATCCAACTGCAAAATGCGGTAACGCATGATAAAGCCTGGGTACCCATAGAAAAGGTGGAAAAAATAACCTCCCATCCAGACTGGCGCTTGGGCTATTGCATGACAGTCCACAGCGCGCAAGGGCTTACCATAAGAGAAACCTTATGGATCATAGACCAGCGGCTGTGTTGGAGCAACCTTATTTACACCGCTGCAAGCCGTGTGGAGTACGCAAAACAGCTGAAAAGAGCCTGGGGTCCGCAATTGCGTTACGACCGCACCCCAGAGGACGTAGCCAAAGAGAACATTGCTAAGAAACTCCTTCGCTACAAGCGGCACGACGAAGAAAAGAGCAAAGATCCCCGCTATGCGGGGATAAAGTTCGACCTATGCGTGGACGACGTCTATAAGAAAGGGGCAAGGTGTGCCAAGTGTAACATACCTCTACTATGGAGGTTTGACCCAAATGACGATCAGCGGTTCTCCGTGGATCGCATAAATAATAAACGCGGCCATTGCAGGGGCAACGTAAGACTGACATGCCTAGAGTGTAATCGGGCGCGTGGAGCTGCGCTACTCTGAGTCTTTAGGGACTATGAGCAGCTCTTCCATGACAAATCCACGACTTGGGCCATTTAGGTAATACAACACGGGTTGCCCTTCCTTGGTGACGGACTTCGAAATCTCATACGTTTCCAAAGACCAGTTAGGATCCGTGGCTCTCTTACTGCCGCCTTCGAGTTCCCCCGGCTGATAGAGGTATCTGACCACTATGTCGCGGGGGAGCTTTTTTTCCTTCAGTCCGACCGCCCTCGAACTTCTGACGTAGGACTTGTGTTCCACGTGTTTCTTTTTTATAGCATCCTTGGGTTTTATTCCCGTAGCCCTGGCCGCCTCGTTGTTCAAAGCCGCGACGACCTGGGGGAGCCTCTGAGTCCATTCCCTATTGCGTTTGGAGGGATCTTCCAGCTCTTTCCAATACTGGTACCCAAAGAGACGCTCGGCCAGGGTCTTATTGAATCTTTCGACGATGCTCTGACCCCTGTGGTACTCAGCTTCGGCTCTCCTAATTTTAGTGTCGTGGTCTTTCAGGGTTTTGGTAACCGCGCCCATGAACTCTGTCCCCGCATCCACTTGCAGCAGCTTGGGCCATTTCAAAACGCGCTTATAAATCCTACCTAGGGCTTCTGCGACTTCCCCAGAATCCTTGCTGGTTATGGGTTCGGCGTCCTTGTATCTGCTTGCGATATCAACTACGGTCAAAGCGTACCTATAGGTCTTTTTTCTCACCTTATCGTGCGGTAAGAAAAGCAAATCCGCCTGATGAACTTCATTGGGGGCATTTACGGTGAAGCTGGGCCTGGGAATGTACTTCGGCACGGGAAGATAAACCTGCCAGAGGGTTTGTTTTCTTAGCCAGTTCTTAGCCGTTTCTTCTGATACCCTGGCCGCGGTCGCGAGTTTCTTAATAGCCGACGCTCCTTTCCAATAGCCTTCAGGCCCATAGTAAATCCTCTTGAGTTTATCCTCTACGCGGCCCATTATATGAATTCCAGGACGAGATTGATCTTGCGTCCGTTAAAATCCACCGTCTTTCCGTCCACTTTAATGGTGATGTTTATGCTTTCTACCAAATTAGACAAGTCATAGCTTAAAGAAATGGGAGTGTATTCTACCAGGTCAAATGGATTACCCTTAGGTAGGAATTTGGACATAAGAGAAGACTTTTCTCCATTGTTGTAACTATGGACTAAATCGCAATAGACTTCGTAAGAGGATGCGACTTTCCATTTCACAGGTATGGCTGTGTTGGTAATCGTCTTGCCTGAGGCACATAATAAAGATCCCAATGGGTCAGACTTTCCAAAAGTCATTGAATAATTTGACATATTATGTTTGAGGGTCATTTCGTGCGGCAATCCTGTGGTGAGAGTATAACCGTGTTTTGCTAATTCCTTAGCAAGGGTGATTGGTGTGTAATGTCCATCGGGCAGCAATACGCCTTGATAATTGCCGCCGCCTTTATGCTCAGTGACCAAGGCATTGACTAAATTATACCAAGAATTGTACAAAGAGCAACTAACCAGCCTAACCTTATGGGCTTTAATGGGGGGATTCAAATAAGTGGTAAAGTTATTCTTGTCGCTTTCCAAAAAGACGATCATTATATTAGATACGCCAAAGCCACGCCTCCCGCCAGCCCTGCGACTCCTACAAAGACCAATTCATTGTCTTTTTGTTTCTTAGAAGGCTGATAGTAATCCTTAAACTGAGGCTTTCTCATTCTAAAGTCGGGGTGCGCTTGCGCATAGAGCTTAAAGGCGTAGTCTGTATTTTCGAAGTTCTTGTCTGCCTGCATCTTGTCTTGGTAGTTCTTGTCCAACCAATCCCTGTAAGCTTGTCTTTTTTCATTCCAAGCCGCCACGTCCCTTTGATATTTCTCCAGCGCTAAGTCGTGCCTCTTCCTTTCGGCGTTAGATTCTGCGTTTCTATCACCGCTAACTAATTTATCCAGATATCTACCACCATAATTAGCTCCAGTGAATGCTAAAGCTGCAATGACTCCACCTGCGACTAAGCTAACCATTATATGTTAGGCAGGTACTTTTCCTTCTGTAGGTAATTTCTTAGCATGATAGCCCCGCATACGGCAGCGGTCATCTTAGCAAAGTTACTCAGATTTTTACTTGGGTCCTCAGTAAGGTCCTCCTTTAGGACTTTCTTACCTACCCAACCAATACCGGCGATGATGGAGGTTGTGATAGCAGCTTCTTGGACGGCGTCAATTAATTTGGTTGACATTATATTACAAAGCGAGAAGGTTACTCCATTTCAGGGATCTTACTTTTTCTAACCTCCACAGGTGCGTGATATGTTGCGGCCTCCCACTTTACTTTTGGCTTCGTAGCCCGCCATTGTAAGTAAAGGCTGCCTGCTGCTATAGCAATTCCTATCGCGCCAATGACGTAGCCGGGATTCCAAAAGGATCCCTCTTCTTTTTCCTCCACCTTTTCCTCTTTCTTTGCTTTGTTCTTCCTGTTCATCTCCGCGAGCTTCTTTCCGGCAGCGACTCTGCCTGGAGATTTAGCCTTGGTAATCTTTTGCTCGGGCTGCTCTACCTTCGACTCTGGTTCACTCATTTATATCTAAGGACTTGAAGGACTTGATAAGTAACTTGACGACGACTTGACAATGACTTAAGGACGACTTGACTAAGTACTTGAGAATGACTTAAGGACGACTTGACTAAGTACTTGAGGCGAATTGATCAGATACCTCAGCAAGTGCTGCCTGGAAGACCTTTTCGACTTCTCTGTCCTTCTTGAAGTCCTTCCAGGAGGCACCAAAGGTGCCCGCAAGTTCCTTCAAGTCGACATGCTGAGCTACGTGCAAAGCCACAGAGGCGACTGCCATTAACTTACCGCACTTCAAAGACAACCACCCGCAGGTTATCTTAAGTTCTTGGGCGATAACATAGTCCTCGCTTATGTCCTTCCGTAGTTGCTCCACGTCGTCTATGGGCAGCGCAAGTCCAAGCAATTTAGTCGCAAGTCGAATAGCGGAGTCTGCTACGGCGTCCGTGGTCTTACTTGCAAGGGCGGCCTCGTACCTCTTATGGAACTTTTTGACTTCCTCTTCTGACAACTTATTAACCTGCTCATGGGTAAGTTCCTTGCCTATCATTTCTTTACACTTCCCAGAAGACACAAGGATGTTAAGTTGTTCCTTGAGGTTACTTTCATCTAACTGCGCGGGGACTTCATCTAAGAGCTGCTCAATATCCATATACATTAGGAATCATAGATTCCAACCGTGTAGGGAAACCTCAAAGAGAAGATCATCTTGGAATGTTGGTGCGTTTTTAAATGCCGCATGTATTCGTGTAACTGTTCCTTGGATATCTCACCCCCATAGTCGCTTAAGATGGTTTCCAGGTCACTCCGGCTCGGAGTATAAGATACGACAAGTGAACCTATGTTTTCCCTGAAGGGCTTAGAGACGCTGGTAAGCTGCTGGGAAAGCAACCAAACGCTGATATTGTCATGCCTACCGCTGAAGGCAAGCTTCACCAACTCCGAAGTGCGTCTTTTTACGTCGTCCCCGCAGGCAATGTCATCCAATATGAGGAGTGTCTGCGTATCTTTAGGGAATTGCTTGTGCCAGAACTTCAAATGGCTGGATAACTCGTTAGGGTCTAAGATATCCACAAAGAAGTCGTCATCGTTCACTCCTATGCCCGTCCAGGTGCGGTTATTCACGTAGGTGGGGCATAATAGCACGACGTAGTCGAAACGGTATCTAAAGGGTCCTAATAGCTGCTCCACTACGAATTGGGTCTTTCCGCAGCCGGTGGGTCCTACTATCAGGGCATTGCAGGGAATATGGTTCGGATCCATTATATATACGATGGACCCAGTGGAAGCAGTAAGAAGGATTGCCGCCGACGCAAAAGATAAAAGAGACACCATAGAAATGCAAAGGGAGGAGATCGATCGGCTGCGGGAGCGCGTGCAGGAATTGTATGATGAAATGTGCGGTCTGAAGCGCGCGGAAAGGTTTGGTGCCTTGTTGACGATGGCCGGTTGGGTAAAAGAAAGCGTGCAGGACTTTATGCGATATCCGCTGAGAGCTGTTTGAAAGACACCTAAGAATGTTAAGTATAAGGTTGTTAAATTGTTAAGGATGTTACTTCTAAGAAAAAAAGATGTCTTAGAATGTTAAAGATAAGGTTGTTATATTGTTAAAGACATATGCATGCTGCTTTAAAAGATGTCTTAGAATGTTAAGTGTATGGTTGTTAAATTGTTAAAGATATACGTATGAGTCATTTAAAAGACACCTTAGAATGTTAACTATAAGGTTGTTAAAGACATATGCATGCTGCTTTAAAAGATGTCTTAGAATGTTAAGTGTATGGTTGTTAAATTGTTAAAGATATACGTATGAGTCATTTAAAAGACACCTTAGAATGTTAACTATAAGGTTGTTAAAGACATATGCATGCTGCTTTAAAAGATGTCTTAGAATGTTAAGTGTATGGTTGTTAAATTGTTAAAGATATACGTATGAGTCATTTAAAAGACACCTTAGAATGTTAACTATAAGGTTGTTAAGGATGTCTTGCATGTTACTTCTAAAAGACACTTCAGAATGTCGAGTATAAGGTCGTTAAATCGTTAAGGACTATTATTTCTTCTTTTAAGAAAATATACCTAAGGATAAGGATATTTCTTTTCTTAAAAAAAAAAGAAGAGATAATAGTCTTTAACAATATGATAACCTTATCTTTAACATTCTGAAGTGTCTTTTAAAGCAGCACGTGCAGACATACTTAACAATTTAACAACCTCATACTTAACATTCTTAGGTGTCTTTTAAGAAACATACGATACATCCTTAACAATATAACAACCTTATACTTAACATTCTTAGGTGTCTTTTAAAAGTAACATCCATATCCTTAACAATATAACAACCTTATACTTAACATTCTAAGACATCTTTTAAACTCAGCTGTATGCTCCCGTAGACCTGTTTTAAAAGACACCTAAGAATGTTAACAATAAAGTTAAAAATACGTTATATTGTGGTTAAGGTACACTTAAGTATAAATGAACTGTTCAATGTGTAAAAAGGTGTTCAGCACCAAGCAAAGACTACAATACCACGTTCGTCGTGGCGTTTGCACAAAGAAACCAATTAGTAAAGTTTGTAAGGATTGTGGTAAAGAATTCAGCACCGTTCAAAAGATGCGACAACATCAAGACAAACGCATTTGTGGGCTTTGCAAGGGCTGTAATAAGGAATTTCCTAACACCTCCGAGCACCTGAAAAGGGGCGTCTGTGAACAAAGCAGACAGTGTAGTTTCTGTAATAAGATACTAAGCAGTCGTCAACGTTTACAAACGCATCGGAAAACACATGAAGTCAACTATCGATTTCTCTTTGGGAGCTACGACCTAGAAGGCGTGGATTGCTACCAATGTGCGGATATGATGAGTCGCTGCCCGCATAAAGAGGATTACTTAAGGAATCGCATAGATTACCGTAAGAAGATAGTCCGTACTTACCCCTCTTTCGAACGCGCAGAAGGCGTTCCGTGGACTAAAAGGGAGTATTGGAGGCAAGAGTGCGATCGTTGTGGTTGCATCAGAGAAGAGGAACATATCTTCAACTGCCTCGACAAATAAACGTCCTTAACAATATAACAACCTTATACTCAACATTCTGAGACCCTTTTAGAATGGGGTTTGCGCAAACCCCATTCTCATTTATCATTATTAAGAATAATAAATAAAAATAAGGACCCCTTTTAAAGGTATATGCTAGCCTACTTTGTGGCATTTCTGGGAGGATTCCTAATCGCCCTTTCAATATATGGACTGTATTACGTGCGAACTACCAGCTGATTGCATTACGCCCACTCCTGCACCGCGTAAAAAATACACCTGCCTTCATTGCGGCAAGGTATTTCTTGAAGGATCCCATTGGTGCTCCGCGGAGCAGCGGACTTTAGCAGACATTACGAATGCAGAGGACTCTCAGGCTCCCAATTAACCACGTCAAATACCCACCTGCCATCCTTTTTACCATGGCTCATAACATGGGTAACGTCCTGCCCTTCGATGGCGTACCTTATCCTATCGGGCGCCCAAAGGGTGTATGTTCTTTTTTTATTCTTTAAGACCAAACGCAGGCGGTCCAAGTCTTCAAAGACCACATAATTCTTTATCTCGTAAATCTCCCCCACCTGCAAATCCCTCCAGTGCGTTTGTATAAACTTTAACTCGTTAAATTTATCCTTGTCCATATATTCTATGAAATATCTTTAAGTGTGTTGCCAAAGTCTCCGAGGTTTTAAAGCCCTTACAACACCACCTGCAGGGAATTCGTAGGTGTTCAGCATACGTAGTGATCTCCCTGCAAATGACATCGTAGTCGCTGCTTACGAGCACCTTATAGCCGTTTTCTTCATACCTCTGTAAGAGCAGTTGCTGATCCTCAGATAACCTGCCATTGCCTTTCGGGGTCTTTAGCTCTATGCAGAATCCACAGTAATGTGTGTGCGCATTCAAGATCATTAAGTCGGGTTGACCGCGTTGATATCCTTTCTGCCAGCACTTTATGCGTTTACCGTCCGAATCCTGCAGTTCACCTAGACCAGGGGCTATGAGCATTTGGGGGTAAAACTTGCGGATGTAGTCCACTACCTTTTTATGTAGGTCAAATTCATTTTCTATTTTGAATACCAACTTGTTTGGACCGTCGAAGCGCTTGTCTATTGCATATTTACCCGTTTTTCTTAGCGTAGGAAGAACGTCACCTAACACCCATTTCCTGAACTCCTTAGCTACGGACTTTTCAGATCCGAATATTAACTCATAAAGACCCATTTCAGTGATGTAAACGGAATGTGGTTGCGCATTAAGGGTGTCAGTCAGATTGACACCCTTTATAGACCTCAAAGTTACCTTGTTTTCCTCTGAGACGTGATCAGACGCCGCTTTTCTGGAATTTACGTAACCCAAGGCATCAGCCACGGACTTCGCTTTAAAGTACAGTTTGTCGCCTTGCACTATGCATTGCAGTTTCGTACCGTTGTTTTCAAATATTTGCAGCATTGTATATCTAAGAAATATTTTAACCCTAATATGCAACACTTTTAAGTTGGTTCATTTCCACGCTCAGTTGCGCGTCTGAGACGACGAAGACGTAGCAGTTTATCTTGTCGCTGTCGCCGGCACTGGTGTTCTTGGTGCGCTTGATCTCCAAAGTGATGCCATCCTGCGTATTTACCAACCGCAGACCCTGGCCATGTAGGTCTTCGTCGTTAATGGTGCGCATATCAATTCATAACGCATATTTGTCCTTAAAGAATTCCTCAGGGTTAATTTGGTCGCCAAACTTGCGCTTTGCCTCTCTGTAGACGTCTGCGGGCTTTATTCCCTGGGAGTAGACCTTGTTTGGAACGCCGTTGATATTCACGCCGACGTTAGTAATGTTGGGGTTGTGAAAGGCTTCGGAGTCGCGCTTACCGGCTTCGTAGGGTTTGGCAAACACCAGCATTAACCCCGTGAGACTTCTTCGGGGGAGGTTAATGCTTTGGTTGATAACCTCATCCGTCTTATCCAGGAAACTGAACGTCTTATACATCACTACGTGGTCGTATAAGAATGCCTTCCCGGAGCTGTATTCCATGCCGGCGCTACGGGCCAGCTCTTCGCTGTACACGGTTTCGTACTGTAATTCTAGATTAGTGATAGAATAAGGATCAACAGTCCCGCTAATTGCGCTGTCCATGCCTCCAATGACGTTCGTAGTGTCCGCCAAGGTTACTTCAAACTGCAACTCTGCCAATTGCCTGGGGTAATACACGCCATGCTTCGTAATTACTTCAAAGTCCAAAGGGATAACGTATTTGGTACCGTACGCAGTTACTACCCTTGTTGCGTCTGCTACTGCGGTCGCATCGCCGGAGTCCGTAGGCGCCGGGTTAGTGTCGCTGCGAAGCTTACGAAGGATAACGCTTCCGATTCCCTGCTCTATCTTCTGCTCACGGTCAAAGGCCGTCAACCATAAATCTTTGTACGTGGTGTACAGATCGTACCTATTCAAATCCAAGAGGGATTCCCCGGCAAACTTGATTCTCATCTTAGAGACGAGGTTCCTACCCACGTTATTGACGGTATAGCGCTTGTCCTTGGTGCTTGGTTGTATTGCTAGGTCAAACCTTAACGCCAGGGTGCCAGGAACCAATACTAGGTTATCCGTTAGGCGGGGAACGCCCACATACAGCGTTTCTCCAGGCTTTGCGCTGCTGGGCGTGAATGTGACCCGATGAAAGGTGCGTTCTGCTTTCAGTCCGCCAACCTGCTTAGGTAATACGTTGGGATTTAACTTTGAGCTTATCATATATAATGGAAGTAGAAGGAACGGATTTTGATCCCCTTACCGAAGAAGGTCAAGTTGATATTAATGACGAAGAATATGAGTCTTTACTTCCTAATGACAATGTAGACCCCCGAGGCCTTTTTGATAAATTGCTGAGAAAGTATGGCGTCAGGGCCCGCGATGCTATGCGTTCCTTGAGAGATAAATTCAAGTCTAAGAACCCCCACACGCCCATTCCAGAATACTTACAAATGGAATCCCTTGGCGTGCGGTCGGACTTAATAGCGAACATCATCGAGGACCTAAGGGAGCGATACCCAAGCCTAAACCTGGCTCTCTTAGACATCCAAATAGGAGACAAAGGGCAGGCTCAAGTTAGAGAATCGGGTAGGGAAAAATGGCACAACCTGTATCAAAGGAAGAATTCCAGCCTGCTTAATAACCAGCTTCCAAAAGGAGTCACAAATGCGCTGGGAGCGCCCAACTTGACGATGCTAAGCACTTCGACTCAAAGGGATACAGAAGTTGCCAGGGAGGCCTTTGTTAGTCGCCTTTCACTGCCGGGTAGCGAAGATGCCCTCAAATCCGCAATCAGACTGCAAGAGGAGCGTCAAGAAAGACTTAGCCAATTGGAGAGCGACGAGACTGCTGAAAAGGAAGCACTTAAGAAGGAAATACAGGAAAATAACATAACCATCGATGACCTTACGCGACAACTCGACTACGTAACCAAGAAAGAAGACGGTATCGTCAGTCGCTTCGAAGCCGTCCAAGAGGAAAACCAAGCATTGCAGGAACGTATAAGAGAATTGGAAGACGAATTCATTAAACAAAATAAACTAACTACTAAGAGCCATGCCGACGAAATCGTAGACTTTAGGAATAGACTTTCTAAGGCGTTGGACGAAAAAAGCGACGCAAGGAATCAGCTAAGGGCTGCTTTGAATGAAGCGGCGGGAAAAGACACGGAACTACAGCGCTTAGGACAAGAATTAATGGAGTCTGTTGACAGAGAAAGGCAATTGATGGTGGACAAGGCAGTGGCGGAGGAACAAATACGGCAACTTCGACAGGCCGTCGAAGACTTGGAGTACGAAATAGATCGACAGCGAGTAATAATCGAAGATCAAACTCGCCCTGAAGAAGAAAGGGAGGCAGCCCAAAAGGAAGTAGAAACCCTTCAGGAAAGACTGGCGGAATTACAAACGCAAATAGAAGGTAAGGAAAAGGAGCTGGGGCTTACCACCAAGGAAAAGATAAAAAGAGCCCTTTTGAAATATGGCGTGCCGCTGGCGTTCGCAGTTGCGCTTGCGGGTGCTATTGCTGGAATCATGAATGCAATTAACGGCGTGGCTTCGGGCGCAAAAGCGCTCGGAAAAGACATGGTAGAAATGGGAAAAAAATAGGAAAAGAAACGAAAGAAATGGGAGAAAAAATGGACAAAGGAACAAAGGAAATGGGAGAAAAAATGGGAAAAGAAGAGAAAAAAGAAATGGAAAAAATGGGAAACAAAGTGGGAAAAGGAATACAGGCGATGGGTAAAAAATTAGGCGCGGGTCTTATAGCCCTGGGAAAGACATTCGCAGCTAGCGTTCCGGGGCTGCTTGGTAGCGTTTTGAGTCTGATATTAAGAACCGGCGGCGAGTTGTTAAAGTTCGTGGGGAATAATATTTGGATCTTGGTCGTCGCTATTGGAGTGGTACTCCTGAAGAAGATGAAGGGTTAATCTTATCCTTGTGTATTACTGGTGGCTTATCGTCGTCAGCCGCCCGAGGCGTCCTCGACTGGGGATAAGTAAAGATAGTATTCGCACCGCCTTGATAATTTGGCACCAGGGGTAGGGCAGTCATAGTAGAAATGGGTTTATGGCACCAGGCAGCATTAGGGGAACTAGGACCAAGGCCATTTATTCGAAGGTAGGCAACGTCATTGGGAAGAACCTGAAGCTTCGCGTATTGACAATTAACTATCATATGAAAAGTTATCGACGTTATGTCCTCTGAGCTTTGCGGTGGGGGCTCCGACGAAAAATGGGTCGGGTTCCTATTGTTATCTTTTTTTCTGTAAGGCAGTAATGGGTGGTCATTCTCATCGACGATCCTAAACCCACCATTGCACGAATACCCCGTGTTAATGGTAATAGTACACACGATTAATCCCAGGCCCCCAACCTTCACCCACAGCCCGGTGTCATCCCATTGCTGTTGTAAGTATTCCTTTTCCTCCAAATAATGAAGAAACCAATCTTCCTTCGCGTGTGGGTTCATATATTTAAAGACTAATCACCGTAAGAGTGCTAATGGTAGCGTGATTATAAGGTCGATCTCTTTGGTCATGTATGCTATTTATCGTAACCTTTCCCGTATCGTCTACTCTTATCTGCAGCTTTACCTTCCCATGGCAATCGGCGACCATGTGGAAAGTCCAAACGGAAAGATTTTCGGCACTGCTGGGGTTGGGCTCTACGGAGAAATGCGCAGGCTCCCTGTTGTTTGTCTTATTTCTCATAGGCTGCAGTACGCCGTTGTCATCACAAAATCTAAAACCAATGTTGGCGTGACTTGCTGATCCAAGGCAAATACTACAAAGGATTAACTTCTTCCCTGAGTAGTTCAAATTCACGGACATGCCCGTGACATCAACCCAAGACGCCTGGGTGTATTTTTTCTCGCCTGTGTAAGTCGTATAAACACAATCTACTCCAGCTACGTAGGGGTTGTTCATCGCCATATATAATAACTCAGACCAACGCCTGCAGCTGCTAGCCCGGCTTTTAGTAAGTTATGGTCATATTCCTCAGGCGGCATAACCTTCTTTACTGGTTTCTTTGGTGGCACGTACGCCTTTTTTAATGGTTTTTCTACCTCTTTTTTTGGTTTCTCTACGAAGTGAGTAATGCCCTTGGTCATGTCAGAGTTCACGTCATTCACCCCAAACTTCATATCCTTAGTAGCTCGCTGAAGTTTGTTGTTATAACCCACGACGGAATTGGCGTTGATGACCAAATTACTTGGCATTAACCAACAACCAGGCGACAAAGCGTAATCCAGCCGCACTTTAGACTGCTGCACCGCTAATTGATATCTCTGCACCGATTTAGATATGTCATTTTCTATTATTGCGGACTCAAACAGGGTTAGGAATTCTTGTTGCGTTTCCTGTGAAGCGCCTTGGGATCCAACAATGGGGTTGCGGGTATTTACCTGCGCTCCCAGGATGCAGTACACGAATGCTTCAATGCTACGGTTAATCCTGGCTAGGTTCCTTAAACCTTTTCCTTTCATTAACACAAATGGATCCCAAGTGCCGGGGTAGTTCGTTTGAATTCTAGTAATTAATGAATTATTACCCTTATTACCACCCATATCACTGAACTCTAACTCATTACTTGGGTATTCCTGATGTCCGTAGTCAGCCGGCTTCTCACCATTGGCACCCCAAACGTAAACTATACCCAGCCCATGCGTCTTACCCTCCTTATAACGAAAGTCTTTTTGCTGTGGTTTGAACTCATTAATTAACCTTTCCAGGGCTGCGGCGTCATATCGGTTATTCATTGGATTAAATGCTCCATCTCCTGGTAGGGGTGCGTTAAGCTCCTTCAACAACCTCCTTACCGTAAAGGCAACGTGAAACTGCATAATTGGAATGTGAAACATGTCCGCGGCAACACCACAGCCTTTAGTGGCAGCCCAAATAGCAAAGTCTAACTGCTGCGGCCAATACCGCATATTGGGCCCTGCTAACCATTCCCTGGCCTCTTTACCCGACGTATGCTTCAACATCGTATTCTTATAGATATTTCTTAGTATTACGTTAAATGATTGTTTACCCACTGAAATCTTCAGGTGCGTTACCAGCTTTTCGAAGTTGTTTACACCACCTTCAGCATCGTAAAATGGGTAATCTTCCGTGGTTAACAATAAGTTTCTAGGAAAATTAGGTGCTTTATGCTCGGGTTTTGGTGGCCTTTCTTTATGAACGGGGCGTACAATCGTCAATCGCTGCACCTGATCACCTACTTGCTCCAAGTCCGCATTGCTGTACATCCTGGAGCCTTCATAGTAAATCCCATCGGGTCTTCTTTCAAACTTACTAGGGTCTGCATGCGGAAACATCTTCCTAAATGCTCTCCAGTTGGCATAATCCCGGTTGTCGTGATATGGCTGCTCCTCTATGTTATTCCCAAAAGCGTCGTACATTAGTATATAATGGATGTTATACCTTCAGCACCTCAGTTGTACCCAGATGTTCCCAAGGAGGGACCTAACGAATTAAACGCGGAAAACTTTCGTCTGAATAAAGCGAACTTAATACTGGCTTACTTGGAAGGGCAAGCGAAACACTACGAAGAGGTCAGGAAAAAGTACGCCAGAGCCCGAAGCATACTACATAAAATCGCGATAACTTCCGGCTCCATGTCTGTGGCGCTTACCGGCACCGGCGTTGCTACTTCTTTAACGGGTCCGGGAATGGTAGTCGGCATTCCTTTAGCCAGCGTTGGAGCCGTCTGCGGCATTGTTTCCGCTGTTACGACAGGCATTATAAAGCAATTGTCCGGTAAGATATCCAAGCACGACACTCATATAGCCCTGGCAAGAGCAAAGGCTAACACCATCGCCGACTTAGTCTCCAAGGCTCTGCAGGACCGCCGCATAGACGACACGGAGTTCTCTTTGATCCTCGCGGAGGAAAAGAAATACGGGGAGCTAAAGTCGGGTAATAAAAAAACCATCGTGAAAGATCTTTCCGAGGAATCTCGCAAACAGATCTACCAGAAGGCAAAGGAAGATCTACAAAGAAAACTCGCTCAGTAGACATCTGCTTTGAAAAGAACGTAGGGGGATTTAGACTGCACATTTCATCTTCTCGGAATCCATTCTAATAGGGGGTGGTTGGGGTCTATTTTGTAAAATATTTCGTAAATTACGTCGGGGTAATAAGGAATATCCTTATCCAGCCGACAGAATAACCACTCGGCCCTTTGCATATCTGGGACATGAGGAATACGCCTACCGGTAATTTCAGACAAAAGATAGGGAATAGCTTTGTAATATTTCCCTAGCTTTAATTTTTTCAATGTCTTTCGTAGACTTTGTGGGGTTGGCTCTTCTAAGTGGTCTATGATTTTCTGCCTTACTTCATCGTCTAAATATATCGGATGTAAACCTTGGATATGACTCATCCAGTCTCGGAAGTATCTTATTCTCTTATATGGCGTTTTCTTACGACCTCCATTGGCGTAATACTGCTCTCTGGTAGCATTTGGTACGGCATTACGAATATTCTTACCACACTCGTAACACTGTGCTGACGTGTCGTCTTCTATTTGCATTTTTTTACCACAACACCAAAAGGGTTCTGGCTTAGGTACGATAACTTTAGGTCTTAGACAAATCACACAGAAGTCATTGGTGAACTTCTTACATTCATGCATCGTATATCCGACAAATATTTTAACCTCCGTTTGCAGTACCCAACAGAGCAGCAGTAAGGGACTTTTCGCGCTGCCACCCGATCGCGCAAGACCCCCTGTAGGGCCTCGTCACTGCTCCAAAAAACCCACCCCCCCCCCTGGTGTTTTTCGATTTGTGATTTTTGGCAATGCCGGCGATTCGCGAGTCCGCCTTACTGCTGCTAGTACTGGGTTACATGGTACCGTTAGCAAGTTCGAAAACCTGACCTGAAATAAAGCTTTTATTATTATCATTATTATTTTGCCTTTAAAAAAAGTTTTAAAAAATTATAATGATAAATAAATTTTTAATAAAATTATAATGAATTATTTTACCTTTACTTTCAGAATACGAGCCAGAAAATACAATACTATCGGTAAAACAGACAAAAAGAGACAATAGCATTAGTATCTCAATAAATTGCAGTGCTGATGCTTCGCCTCCTTCAAGGTATTTCATTATGACAATTGATGGTAAAGAGTATAATTCAAGTAATGGAGTAAAGACTTTCAAAGTAGCAACTCTAGGAAAAAACAGAAGAGACCAAATATCTGTCAGTTGTATTCCATGCAATAAATATGGACAAGGACCAATCAAGAAAGTTGTTTTTCCAGTGTATGGTAAGTAACTTTGTGCTGAGATGTTACTACATTAACTCGGTCCAGACACTGAAAAAAGGGTGAAAATATAGGTAAATGATCTTTCTAGGTCTACAGGTTTATTCCATTTCTCGATGTTTGCAGCATCAACTTTGGCTTATTCTGGGACTGGGTCTAGGTCGACTTTGGCTTTTACTCATCTACAGGAAAATCACCAATGAAAAAAATATTTGCCCTATAACCGTTCTAAAAACGTTAGAATACTTTTTAAAAACGATAAGCAAATAAAACGCAAGACCATTAATATGAAAAATTGCTTTTTTCCGAACCAGCTCTTCCAAGGTTCAAAACCACGATACACACTAAGTACAATATGACGGTCAATGGCATAACTTTGCAATGCAACACCACAGGAGTCCCAACTCCAAACATTACTTGGACTAGCGGGGATACTGGAAAAATCGTAGGCACTGGAAAGTATTACAAAGTCCCGTATGTAAAGTGTGTTACAAAAACGATGAGGTTTTTCTGTCATGCAAGAAATGAAATGGGGAACATAACCAGCCCAGAAATACATGTAAATGGTAAGGATCCTTTTAAAAGATACAGCTAGTAGCATTTGTGTATCTAACTCATCCCTGGACTAATATGATGTGTGCTGTGGTAGGCAAAATTTAGGTTTTAGAACTTTACCGAGTCTTTGTTACTATTTATTACGCCCATTCAGTCATCCACACACACGTTGATGGATCCTTTCATCCTAACCCGGCCATCTGATCTCATCTTTATCTTTCTTTCTTTTTCTTTCTCGTTTTTATAATTTTTCCCCCAATATATTTAACAAATGTGATTATTGAATATTTACCGAGCTGTCATATAATTACCATAATCGCTGAACCTGAGGTGAATGAATGTTTTAGTACAATTTTAGGCTTGAATATCAGAGGAAGACGAAATCGAGGATTTGAAAAAAAATATGGTATTTCTTCCGCTCTGGTAAACTTTTGGAAAACCTTATAATCACCGCTCGAGTAGTGGATATCATCTCAGAATCACTGGTCGCTTGACCAATCACAGCGCGAGAAGCTCTATATTCAAGTTTAAATACACAATTAATTATACAATTAATTAAATTATTCAATTATACTGAAATTTTTTATATCTTCGTTTACACGAACGCCATTTCTTTGGTTCAATTTTATTCAGTGATGACTAAGCACAACTGCAGTACAGCTGACAAAGGTATGTATATCACATTCATTTGACTTCTAAAGACTCGATGGCTTTTGATCGTAATTGTACAGGTTGATTAAAGAAGCAAAGACCTTTTCTGATACCAAATGTTCCATCTTTAATAAGCCAATATTTCGGCTTGCAGCTCGAAGATGCGCAAGCTAAGGGAGGCGAATAAAAATGTAACTTGCATTTGAGCTTTTATGTCCTTAAAGAAATACGTTATAAGAGATCTAGAATGGAGAAAAACAAAAAGGTACCGCTCTTCCCCTTTCCGAAATTCTATATTTTTTTCTATATTTCGGCAACTTAAAGTTTTTCGCTCCAATGCTTAAAGTGCTTATGAGCCTTTACACAATATTTTCAGAATTGATTCTTTAAATAGTGGATAGTTGATTGTGAAAATAATTCGTCAGTTGAACGTCGGGTCTTTGAGATACGAAGGATTATATTTCCAATATGTTAATGACTATGACGTAACATAAGGGATTTGAGTTGTTTTATGGCAACTTTATATATTGAACTCTGGACATTTTTTGAAAACAAATTTGTAAGAACCTTTACGTGAGTCACGAGTAAAAGGGTGATGCTTTTAAAATACTGTAATCCAGAACGAGTGCAGTGTTGTGTATTAAATGATCCCTTATGTTACGTCATAGTCATCAACCTATTGGAATTATAAACCTTCGTATCTCGAAGACCCGACATTCAAATGACGAAATATGTTCACAATCAACTATCCACTATCTAAATAATCAATTCTGAAAATATTGTGCAAAGGCTTATAAGCACTTTAAAAAGGGGACTTCAGCTGAATTCCCTCATTATCAACTCATGACTGTTTGATACGAAGGAAATATAAATACTGTTATTATAGAATACTTGGTGAATACAACTTGGCACAGGAAACATGTCTGTTTTGTTAAATACCTAATTTCTTTCTCAATACAGAGTTAGCTTTATCTGTTTCCAGGTTTAGATGAAACTACTCCAACGGCTTTAAAACCAGAGATAATCGCTGTGATTTGCGCATGCATTCTCGTTGGGGGATTAGTCGTCGTCGTTGTTGCCGTATGTTTGTGGAGGCGGATAAAAACTCCAAAAGGTACACATCAAGTGTTCAGTGAGATAAATAATGTAGTTTATTAAAAAAACAATGCTTGTTTTTTTAACTGCTGGAATACCTGCACTGTGAATTTGAAATGGCGGTTTCGGTCCCAGAAATTGGGCTACGATTTTGACCCTAGGATGGCCCAATGGCTGTTTTGATACTAAACATATTGACATTTGATAATTGATATATTTAAATATGATATATTTATGCAATGGGCTAGAATAAAATTATTATTATCAACTTGGCACATCTTTATCCAATTCTTGAGTCACTGCTTTTAATTATGTAAACATTGTTAATAAAATAAGTACATTTTATTTAACACAACGTGTTTTGTCATAAGAAACATTGTTTATGCAGGATAGTCTATAACGTAGAAACATGATGATTATGATATTTATATAGCGCTCTTTTCAAAGGCACTTTGTAATGATTTATGAATGAGAGATGGTTAGTATGAGGTGTAGGCACTGAGGGTGGTCACTGCCAGGGTTTCTTTACGTCCTCAGTGGTTCTTTTACGTCCCTCCGATGTTGGTTAGAAAGTGTGGAGAGACCGGACCGCCATTTAAAGTGGTCATCCGAGCCACTTGAAAGTCTAACCATTTGCAGATGTACTTACAAAGGCAGCACTTTCTCCTCAGTTATTTTAAGACCCTGAGTGTTTGTCCGGCCGGGACTCGAACCACGACCTCCCGCACGAAAGTCAACCAACTGAGCCAAACGGTTTGTTTCGTTTAAGGACATGCATTACTGATTACTGAATAAATATGCAGCCCGTAAAGTCCTCCACTGAGCTATATTCATCTATTGCACGTTACGTTATCGCGGCCATGTTGGTGCCATTTAACAAAAGCTAGATTTCTCATTAGCATCCATTGTTAACGGCACCACAATGGCCATCATGTTTTTGTCTTTTGACTCTCTTGGGAATGCTTGCAACCCATCAATAAATTCATCCTTTTACCTTTACCTTTTTAAATTAATGCGTATTTCATGCGTGACCAGTACTTGACATTCAGGTTATGGCTCCTCAACCTTTTCTAGCATTTCTCGCAATACTATGTTAATTTAATTTATGCATTCTTTTTTCTGAACGATCAAGACGGTAAAGAACGATTCCTTTTTACATAACGAGTCCAATAAATAACAATTTCACTAATCTTATATTAGTCTTTTTAACAAATTGACATCAGATTTTTATGTGTCCGTCCTCTTATTGACAATAAATTGCGTCATCACATTGTCAAAGTAGTGTGTATTCACGAGGCTTAGCCGAGTGGATCCGCATACTACTTTGACAATGTGATGGCGAAATTTATTGTCAATAAGAGGACAGACACATAAAAATCTGATGTCAATTTGTTTTTTACAATGACAAAAACGATAAAAACTTCTCATTTTTAGCGATCAAAACAACCAACGGAAAGAGCGCGCGCTCGTTGACTTCAGCTTTATCTGTCTGTCCTCTTATTGATGATAAAAAATAACCAATCAGCGCGCGAGAAATTTGTAAGTTATTGTAAAAAATGCATTTGTTTCGAATAAATTAAGAGTATAATATCTCTCGTAAAAATTATCAAAAATGTAGTTGTTGTAAATCACCCCAAGCATCGGTCACATCTTATCGCACATGCTATGACTGATCATACATCAGTGCACATATGCAAATTAGATCTTGGTACTATTAGTACCAAAGTCTGTAAATCGGAATACCCTATTGTGAATTTACTCGGCAATTGACAAAGAGCATGGAATGTTGAGCTTCCCTGTTGAACTGTCCACTAGTATTGTCATTTTATGTTTCTCCTCACAAAAATGTCTTGAGCTGATGACATCTCAACCTCGGCAAGAACAAAAAAATAAAAAATATACTTTATGGAGGTGAAGTGACAAGAATATTGCTATAATTATAAAAGAATAAAAAAGAGATTATGAATATAAAATAACAAATAACCTCGGCCAGAACTGCTTAGTTTTTGTTTTCACATCGGTAACTCCCTGTGTTACATGAATTTCACTTTCGATCTTTTCGCTTTCGCCAATAATAAGCTCTGAAACATTCGTTTCAAAACTGAAAATGAAGAGGGAAAGTAAGTCCCGCGATTAGTAGTACAGGTTATTTGGGGAACCCCTGTAAGCCAGGAAAATCAGGATCAATTTTTTTGTTATTGTTATTGCTATATTGTTATCAGTTTTAGAAAATAAAGTTCACCAGCTATCTTTAATATCACTATCCAAGGGATATTTTTTCCGTTCAAGAAGCAAAAGAAAAAGTATTTTCATTAAGTATTTTTTGTTTGATAGCGTATTCCCTGCATGTTAGGTTTTTGTTCATACAGGCTCATAAAGAAAGCTTGATTTTGCACTCTACCTAGTTCGTTGGCATTGAATTTTTGAATTTTTGTATGTGACGGTCACTAGGTTCATTTTCTCTTGGTTACAGTCGGTATTTATTACTTTCGGGTGCCCCTCCCTGTGTTTCTGGAAGAGACATCGAAACCGTTTCGCAAATAGTCAAATTACTTGATGAAAACGATTTTAATATCACTAGTATTTAGCTGCTTAAGGAGAATCGCCTTCAGTGCAGTTTAATCACGGATATTTTGGATGATGTTGGAAAAGCAAAAAGACACGAAAAAAATCGAGATTTTCTTGGGATTAGACCTCGAATTGAATTAAATTTGAATTTTGCCAATGGTCAGGTAAGTTTATCGTTTTACTATGGAATTCAGCCGAAAACCCTTTTTGATATCAAGACCCTACGTACTCAGAAAAAGATTTATTATATAAACTATAGTTGTTTACAAAGATTTAACAACTGAGAAATTTCGTATTTCAACACATGTAAAAATACGATAATTTACACATGTAAAATTATAACCAATCAGTTTTCAGTATTCTGCGACGTCATTGCTCTCACAGACGCGGGAAAATCACAAACATCGGCAGCTTTGTCTCGTATGTGGTTGCAAAGATTGCTCACTGGATCGATAATTTTGTTAAAATTATCGAAAATTAAGTTCAAAACATTGGCTGAAAGGTTTGTCACATTTGATTTACAAGACGATTTTATCGAGGAGGAGGAAAATGCAAACACCAAAAAAAGACAAAGAATGACCTGTCGCTTATTCAGTTATTTCTCACAACTGAGGAGACTCGACCGTTTGAAGAGATTTCCCCTCAAGAACTCTACTCGTATTTGTCCAGATTTTTGCTATCAGTCAGAAAGAAAAACGGTGAGGAATATGAACCAACAACCCTACGAGGGTGAACAGTCTAGAATTGAACTTCCAATTTCCATATCCCCGCGCGATCATGCATCATTCTCTATTTAAAAGCATTATTTCTTGGGATACCTGTGGTTGTAATTTACTATTAACGGACCAAACATCAAGCGCCGTATTATCATTTTTATCATCTTCTTCTTCTTCTTCCTTATTATTACATTAATATAGTTGGTAAATATGTCCTTTCTTCAAGAGCGTCGATCATTGTGTTCTGTCTTCATTCTTCATGCTGTTCCATTTATGATGGTCCTTTGTGCTTTAGATCCTGCAGGTACGTTAGTTCCTAAACTTCACCAGTTTTCCCCAATTAATATTAAGGACGTTCGCGGGGAAATAGAGCTGCAATCCGGATTTTTTTTAAACTCGGCATAAACATAACCTAACGTATTCTTGTCCAAAAAGATGAAGTAAAAAATGGGGGGTCTCTCAGCTCCGTAGCCCTAATGCAATGTCAGCTCCTGCTATCTTTTCAAACTCCAGTTCCTAAAACCATACTCTTTCTCCAAGGTATCCGTAGAATAACTTGCAAAGCATATTCTACATTAACTAAAATTTGCGTGTTGATTGTTAAATCAGACAAAAAACCGTCCGCAATAAGAATATATTTTAGCCGTCATCTATCCGTCTTCAAACTCGCCACCATTGTTGAAAATCAGAGAGCTGGAATGTGACGTCACGAATGGAAATAATACTGTTCCAGCCATTTGTCTAGAGACGTCCCCTCCCTCATGATGATAACCAATCTTATATTCTTTTCCAGTTGGGATTTCATGGCTTGCTGTACCAGATAAACACACCAGCGTAGAACAAGGACGTCCTATTTTCCTGCGCTGGCATTACGAGATGGACGACAACGAAACATTTCTGTCCTCTAACATTGGTTATTTTGTAGAATTTAAGTTATACACTTCTATAGCTTCAAGACATGTGGGAGAAAATACATATTACAGATACCTAACAAAGTATTTAATACTTGGCAAAAATAACGTTACCCTTATTGTGAACAGTAATAGGATTGGAAATAGTATAACCTACTGCTGTCAAGTGGCCTGGAAATTAGTTTGGAAAATAGAAGACAGACGGTGTTCTCAAGTATTCGTATACGGTAAATTTCATTAAATACTATAGTCCAAGCCTATCTATGAATAAACATGTATCACTAAGATGTGTTTGATTAGGACTGATCTTTTATTGTATCATTTTACTTCCCCAATACTTGCAAGAACCAATTAAAAATTCTACAAATAATCTCACAAGCTCCCCCCCCCAGGCCCTACACCCCCCCCCCACCCCCCCCCCCCCCACTCCACCCACCCAACCACCACCACCACCACCACCACCACCACTCAACGAGAGGACAGTTTTGGGAAAATTTTTGTCTTAAGTAATTAAATAGACTGAATTAATAGTTTTTGATCTTTTAAGCTGTGCCACGATTACGATCAAACGACACACCAACTTTCCATGCAAGCAGGTGACTGGATCATACTACATTGTAATACAACAGAGTTCCCATCTCCACAAGTTGAAGTGGATCCACGATGATACCCATCAACTGATTGGCAGCACATCGGATATTTTATTGAACATAACTGGAAAAAAATCAGGAGGGCGATATTGCTGTGTTGCAGATAATGGATTCGGTAGAGATACAGCCTGCACAGTAGTAAATGTCACTGGTATGTATGGCAGGGCAATAGGGTTTTGTCGATATGATGCACTTTAAACAATCAATATTTTACACATGAATTGGCTTGCATTTCAGTGAGCTGATTTAAAAAAAGTTTTTGATATTTGGTCTCTTTTGGCAAATATTCTGATACATTGAACCTTCCATCCTATTTTCAATGTGATAGGATTTGAAGCATAAAATTTGAGGGACACGTCATGAATTAATAATACTATATGATATTGTTAATAATTGAGCCAAATCTTGCCGCACCATCCTATGGGGAAGATGCCCCGGTTCAATGTCATTAACCCAATAAACAAGCTTTCCCAATCTGGTTGTGTAATGTACAGCTCTTTCCCCGTGCTGTCAGAATACGAGCTAGTGAAGTAACAAAACTTTCAGTATAAAAAACACATGAATATATCGACGTTAATATGATTCGCAATAAATGGCGAAGCTGTGCCTCCCTCCTGCCCAAAACATTTTTAATGACAATTAATGTTAAAGAGTTACATTCGAGTGATGGTTGTTGCTATCAAAGTACCAGTGCAAGAAAAGACCTAATATAGACCCACTTAGCTTGTCATTCGTATTCCATTCATAGATATGGACATAGGAAGCAATCAGAAAGTTCTGTTTTTCCAGTGTATGGTAAGTAACTTTATGGAGATACGTATAACCTAAAGTTGCGTTCTACAATCATGTATTCATTTTTTTTCTTGTAAAATTTGTCCATTCAGCAGAATTTAACCAGAGAAAATTCATTGAATCAAACCCAGCCTCTAACCAATCAGCGTGCGATTATTTTCACTTTAGCTAGCTATCTGATAGGACCAATGGCGACCCCTATTTTTTTCCCCGGAAATTATATACATGATTTTGCATTGCAATTATTTAAGGCAGGAAAATAATATCCTTTTCCTTGCTTTTAAAAGCCATAAAAATGTCGTCTTCAATTGATCTCTACTTCAGTAAGGAGTAAATCCCCCAGAGATAACACATCGTACAAACAAAGCAATATTGGTTAATGAGGGGGAAAGACGTTAGTCTTGTTTGCAATACGCCAGTGGATAACCAGTACCTGACTATCACGGGACGACGCAATGGCCACTGTATTGGTTCTGTTGGACGAAAATAGTTCCAATACACGAGTACCAAGGAACCGATCATCCGTGTTAAACGGGTAAGCAAGATAATGGGCTTTGGGAACACGCCACGAACGCCAGTATCTGTTGAGTGTAGATCGTGCAATTGTAAGTACGAAGGTTATCTTTTTTAGCAAATATGATCTTTGTCATGGTCCAAATGAAGCGCTTATTCTTAGTTCGTACGAAGATCTTAAAGATCACTTGCTGAATCGTGAAGGCGGGGAAAAAATACTAGTTGAGTGCTTGGCAGTACTGTTGTTTTGTCGATTGTTCTGAACATCATATTTATGGCGGGTATATACTGGTGCTCAGTAGAAAAGAAAGTTAGATAATGGATATTTTCTGATGGTTGCACAAAGATAACAGAAAACAGCATGAGGGGAGACTGATTTCAATATATGAATTATTTATGACTTTCTAATTTTCGATTGGAAAGTTATTCTGGAAAATGGTATGTGTCTGAGACGTTAATGAACGTTCACAAGAATGATAAAAATAAGACGAAACATTTCTTTTACAGATCAAATAACAGCTTCGACGAGAGGTCACAACTAGTACGTAAGCCACTGATTATCACTTTGTGTTTTATAATGAAGGTAATATTATCTATCGGGCGTGACGATCCATCACATCCCATCAATCCATACGTACATCATCCATCCATCCAATCTAATCCATTCCATCCACCCACCCACCACCCATCCATCCAGCCAGCGATCTTTCATCCATCAGTCCACTCATACACAATCCATGCCAAAGTAAACCATCCACCCACCCATTCATTCCATCCAACATATATCGAATAATTCGGTCAGTGTACTTCGTCTAATAAATTTTATCTGTTTGTTAATTATTACTAGTAGTCTTCTTGTGTGACCAGAACGACTTAACATTGCCAAGAGACAAGTTTTAATGGTACAGAAACGAAACACCAAAATGCCAGAATATGAAGAATAGGTTGCAACGAGTAAGCTGGTGCGACGAACAATAAACAGCTATCCCAACAACATATAATATACAGAACGAATATCCACCATGCCTCAGTATGAAAGTGCAGAGAACATGGAACAAACAGAGGACTGTTCAAATCCACCTCCCACTCACCTAGCAGACCATCCAACCTCGTACTTGGTAACTCCGATTTATTGAGTCCTCAATACAAGGGTTGCCCCCTAAGGGTACAGCACGTCGTCCACAGGAAGACAACACGTACAGGAGCGTCCGCCCTTCAACAAAGGGTGTGTCTCCACAGTACCAGTTAGGAGTGGCTGTGAGCAAATGTAAGTGATATCAACAAAACGACTAGATCAATTTGAGAGCGCCATTTAATTTTTTTGTTTTTTTTTTTTTTTTATTCTTCAATAATATTGAGATACGAGTCAACATAAGCGTATAGAGTAGACAGTTATTAGACATGCTATCTAATATAGACAAAATGGATATCAAAAAACAAAGAAAAGTCAAAAACACGTTTTCTTTAAATTGCAAACACTAAAGCAGAGCTTGAGACAAAAGAATCAATTGACCTTTTCTAAAAAGTACAGCAATGAGTCCAACGAACATATGACGAACGGGAAAATAATCAAAATGTAAAGAAAGTCAACACACACACACACACACACAACACACACACCAAAGCAAAACAAACGAACACAAAGAACAAAAAAGGAAGAAAAATTTTACCTGGACAAAGGCAGGTTGGGGGAAGGAAAAAACTTGGCATCAAGACACACCTCGGCAAGGATGGTTAATAAACATTTATGCTACTCAAGCACAACCGCACTTTTTAGATACCCAATACAATCGATATCCAAAAGTATGTGGCATGGCGCAAAGTTAACAAGGAAACTCAAGAAATGACACAATCATGCATTCCATGTTAGTCTGCTTCATACAAGACATGTTAGGATGGGGGCGGGCAGAGTGGACCCTGAATCAAATGGATTTTGTCCGTCTTCGGGGCAACTTGACGAACTTTCTCCGTGCATCTATATTCTGATCCTCTGCCCCACCTACACGGTTACTTTTAGCATTCAGAGGATAAACACTTTGAGGTTTGCCGCGGTGCACTTGTGTAACAACCATTCTGGTGTAAAATGGTGACGTCTTCTCGCTTCCAAATTCGCTTGGATACGTTGAAACCCTGATTGGATCTGCGGGGAGATCTGGCCAAACTTCCTTATTCTAGACAAACATTACGGTGTCTTCATAAAATATGCTTTGAGCGGATGACCACTCTCCTTACCCATAACTGTGGCTTCATTTCACTCGGTAATCCCTCTATGCATGTGTTCCATCAGGGGACGCTTTGGCGGGTGGGGCAGAGGAGAATACATTGCCAACCCCTCACCACTCCGACGTTTTTACTGTTCACATATCCTATTCTGTATGTTTCGCCAATTATTGCCACTCCCTCTCCCATCATCATCCCCAACTGTCCTATACAGTTACCAATTTTTCCCCCACCACTTATTAGGGTGCTCCGGCCCAGCCTTGTCCATAATGCAATTTCACTTTCGAGACTTTTTATTTTGTCAATAATAAAATTCGTTTCAAAACCTGCACAAATGAAAGAGGGAAAGAAGTAGGTCTCCGCGTTAGTAGACAGGTTGAATTAGGGAATTGGAAGTAGGGGAAGCTCCGGAAAAACCCAATGAACAATAGCTGGAGCCCACAGTCATTGCGCTAACGTAGTATCCAAACTCAGGGTTGC
>NW_028292584.1:12518818-12618818 GCF_029948245.1 Actinia tenebrosa
CAAGGGAAATTCTAACTAGCTCATTTGACGAACTTGCACATGAAGAGTTCAAAAATGCAAACAAATTTTATTTCTGATATGGGAATTTTAAAAGATCTGATGATTTTTTGAATGTCATTGAAGCCGCCATTTTGTTACTATTTTAGAAACAAAATTAGCGGCTTCATGAATATTTAAAAAATTAGAATTTTCTATTGAAGAGTATTTCAAGTACATCCAACGATTTAGTTAATTTCGTAAAATGTCTTGCTTTTGACAATTTCGTGGGTTTTTTTGCAAGATGCGCGATCAAGAGGTATTCAGGGATCTATTCAAAACAACACCTGATAAAGAGGCGGGATATTAAGGACGGGACCACTAGTTAGTTGATTGATAGGGGTTTCGTAAATCAAAATTCCCCAAAATATTCGAAGCACGCACTTAAACCCAAAGCATGCGCAACATCTTCTGCTAGAAGGAACATATCTAACTGTGCGCAAAAAAATAAAGTTGACAGGTTGATCCCGAAAAATTAAAAATATCATGCAACAAAAATGCCTGTCTCTAATGGTCATCAATTATAGCACAGCTTACATGTTGGACTCGCAAAGGTTGATACAACAGCGCAATATTGATCGCGTAATCGCGCCTAAAGGACAACTTCGTAGCAAAATATATTGAAAGTTGCGAAAAGCATCACATTTTAGCCCTGAAAAAATTTCGCCTTGGCGAACCCACTAAGGCATGCCTCTCTTGAACAAACATGGAAAACCAGGCTACAAGAGCTCCAAAAAGTTGACATCAATTAAAAATTTCGATATGTCCAAGCGAACGTTTAGATAGTCTGCGTAGCAGCGCCTTGGGGAAGGAGGAAGGGAAGGAGGAGGAGAACGTCTTTAGCGCCGATACCACCAAGACACATTTTATAACGTTCGCTCTTGGGCATCATATCTAAATCAATGGGAAACGGAATTTTACCAAATTTGACTAAAATCTTGAGACTTCGAATTATTAAAATCACTCGTTCCTTTCGTTGTGGTAGATAAATTGCGTTTTGATATTCCTTAGTTTTGGCTGTTTAAGAAGATCAGATATATAAAATAGATGCTTTTTGGCAAGTTTTTAAGTTATTTCAAGACAATAAAAGAAAAGAAATCTATCCAATAAGTTTTGTAAGCCGAGAGTTAAGATTCATGAATAGTTATGATTCATCAGCTTTTTAATTATAAATCAAGCCAAGCTTTCGAGCATCTTGCTCTTCATCAGGGGTACAACGGTTTGTGACAATTTTACAAGAAAACACGCAACATAACAATGTGCGCGTGCTAAAGTTAAATGTATCAGTTGCTAGGAGCGCGCGTGTTACGAAGGGAGAATTAATTGTTTTTTTAAAGTACATCGGTGAGACGAAACTAGCACTTAAGACCAGAGAAAAGAACACCAAGCAGCTCTAAGACTGAACCGTCCGGATAAGTCAGCTCTAGCAGAGTACGCCATGAAGACTGGCACGGCATTAACTGGCTTGGTAGTTCTGTAGTTTATAAAGAAGAACGATTGCACCAGAGGAAATGGCTGGAGGCATGGAAGATTGCTAATGAATCATATGCTCTCTTTAATAGAGACAGAGGAAGAACATTGCCTGATAGCTATCGTAGCTTAATAGGCAATTAAGATCATATAGCGTATCTTAAAAGACAAAAAAAAAAAAAAAAAAAAAAAAAATAGCGCGCGCAATTAATTCTCCCTTCGTAACACGCGCGCTCCTAGCAACTGATATGAAATGGAACGAAATGGAAGAGGGATCTAAAGAAGTCTCTAAAGAAGTGCGCCATTTTTTTTGCACGAAACTGGACGGTAAAATCCGGTTTATTATCATCATCATCATCATCACCATTATTATTTTGATTTGTTGAGCGCTAATTTCTTAGAGTTCAACATCGTTTCAACCTACTGCATCATCAACTACTGCAACATCATTTATAATCATAGCTTTGTTACACACTGACCTGCAATTAAGGAGACATACTTAGAATGTTTACCCACTTGTGGCATAAACGGTATACGGAGAGGAAAGGAAAGGTTTTTCAAGGTTAACGCCACGATGCACTTGTTCACTCATCCAGGCAGCACGAGGGAAGCGATCTAGAATATTAAGAAGTCCAAAGAACGCCATGAAATAATTTTATCGGGCGAGCTGCATCATCTAACGATAACAACTGCTTCTTTACCTTTAAAGCGACAAAGGAGGCCATGATTTTAAAGTGCTCCAGGTATAAGGATCCAATCTTAAAGATTAAGAACAATGTCCTGTCGCAAGTGATAGCGGAAAGTTTGAAAGCCAGAGAAAGATTGCCACCAAAAACAGCGCGCGATAGCAGAAAATTTCTGGAGTATGATGTCATAATCCAATAGTAAAAATACTTATGAAAGAGTCGGTAAAGTAAGAAATTATAAAAATATGATATGTATATATAATGTAATATTCTTGAGGGCAGTAAAATAAGCAGCTTCATAGAGCGCTAATTATGCATCAATAGCCTTTTAAGCGATGCATCTAGATAAAGCCTCGAATTCCTAATTAGCAGGGCAATATGGAAAATAAAACATTATGAATAACCAAAAAAAAAAACGTGCTTAATTTGAACTAATTAGTACGTGACAAATTAGCCGCCAAACAAAATTGAGTATTTAAATGATACGATCTGTACAAATTTTCACATTTTCCTCTCTAAAGTCATATATTTTACTTTATACATGTGTGTGTGTATTATCAGAAGTGAACAAGAAACAGTTTAAACCCAGAATTCACTTATTCATCTGTTATGTAGCGTTAGAAATTGTGATTTGTGAGGTGGATTTAAGATTTATTTGGGTGGCCTTGGTTAATGTGTAGTCGCACTGTAATGGCTTTCCTATGGAAGACTTTCCTATATTTTAACCCCCAATTTAAAAATTGCAGTTCCAAGGAAAAAGTGGTTGGGTTTGAACTTAACATCCAAATAAGAAGGCAAGATTGTATTTTGAGAATTATATTCTTGAAACTTTAAGAATACTCAAATTAGTCAAAAAGTGACCATAAAGCACGTCATAAAGTCATAAATTATTGAAGGAGCTTTTACATTCTTATAAAACATTGCCGGCGCTCCTTGTATTTTTTTCATCAGGTATTTGTCCAGGACTATAACGAGATGTAAAAAAGACGTCAATTACGAGAGTCCCTCTATTTGTAATACGAGTTCCTTACATGAGCAAGGAGCATTTCCTTACCTGAACTAGGATTTTCCTTCTTCTGATCTTTGAGTATCTCTTATACCTTAACCATGAGTAAATCACACTTGATCTAGGAAAGCTTACCTAAAATAGGATGTATCCTTCTTCTGATCTTTGAGTATCTCTTATACCTTAACCATGAGTACATCACACCTGATCTAGGAGAGCTTAAGTATCCGTTATATAGGTAGAAATATATTACGCAGGAATTAGGTGTATTCCTTATATTCCTTAATCACGAGTATAATCCCTTACACGTTAAGCAGGAGTATATCGCACCTGAATAGAAAAAAATTGCCCTTGAAAAAATTTCTTTTCTACAAATAGAAATACAAAAAAGGAAGTTACCTACTGGGGCTTACAGTTACCTTAAATGGCGTGTTAGATTTTGTGGAGAATAGGACTAAAACCGCGGAGAGTATGGGTAATGCATGTTGAGCGAAACTCATGGAAGAACACCGTATACGTGGACAAGTTATAATCTGGGACGCAAGGGTGGTATCACGGTGATACTCTCGCCTCTCTTTTCTGGGGGTGTCTAGCTCGATTCCCTGACGTAGTATCATATGGTAATAGAATTTGTTACTGGATATCACGGGTGCAAGCGAACATATGAGAAGTATACCGATTAACATATGGGTTTTCTGGGCTCAGAACTAAAGCCGTCCGGTATCCAGTGCACTTCTAGTATTTTAGGGGGTTCGCTAGTGCTGTGCTCTCGCGACCTGCAGCTTCTACCCCTCTTATCATATATGCATTCTCCCCTCTATCGCAGTATTCTGGTTCTCCTCCATCTTTGTTCCCATTCTTATGAATGAGTACAGTGACGTGTGAAAATGTTTCAGCAATTGTCTTTTTAAGGCATACTTCGTAGTATTTCGAGAAACGATGGTGGGATCAACTCGTTCGTAACCGGTCACCTACAGTTACATAACGGCCTCTAAGTTTGATTGTTGTATGAAAAAGTGCAAACTTAAAATTGCAATAAGCTTTTCTTTATAAATGAACTAAAAGCAAGTGAAAATTTCAACACATTTCTATAATGCATTACGAGCCGTATGGCAATGCACTTTATCAACACTGGTCTCTTTTGGTCCTTATTCACTTAACATTTGCTGAAGCCATCCAGAGACTGGTACTGTAAGTGGAGACACACCCTGGTATTGGAGGACCTGGTACGATATTCACTCAACATTTGCTCAAGTCATCCAGAGACTGGTACGGTGGAGACACCCCTGGTATTAAAGGACCTGGTACGATATTCACTTAACATTTGCTCAAGCCATCAAGAGACTGGTACTGTGGAGACACACCCTTGTGTTGAAGGGCTTGGTACTCTCCTGTACGTGTTGGGCTTCCTGTGGATGACAGTGCTGTACCCTTAGGGGGCAGCCGTGTTGAAGGACTCAATGAATCGTAGTTACCAGTACAATGTTGGATGGTCTGATAGGTGAGTGAAGGTGGATTTGAAACAGCCTCTGTTTGTCCATGTTGATCTGCACCTTCATACTGAGGCATGGGGATATTCGTCTGTATATCAGAATGTGGTTGGGATAGCTGTGTTATTGTTGTCACAACATCATTACTCGTTGCACCTATTTCTTCATATTCTGGCAAGTTTGGTGTTTCGTTATCTGTAACATTAAAACTTGTCTCTTGCAATGTTAAGTCGTTCTGTGTACACATGCAAAGAAGAATACTAGTAATGAATTATCAAAAAGATAACTTTTATTAAACGTATACAGTGAATCGAATTATTCGGATGGATGTGTGGATGGATGGGGTGGATGGAGGATGGATGGATGGATGATGATGGATGGATGGATGGGCTGGGATGGGGGATGGATGGCTGGGTGGGTGGATGGCTGGATGGATGGTGGGTGGATGGATGGATGGATGGGATGGATGGATGGTGGTGGATGGGTGGATGGGTGGATGGATGGATGGATGGATGGGTGGATGGATGGATGGATGGATGGATGGATGGATGGATGGATCGTCACGCACGATAGATAATATTAGAATTTATATATAAAACACAAAGCGATAATCAGGTGGCTTACGTACTATTTGTGACCTCTCGTCGAAGCTGTTATTTGATCTGTAAAAGAGAATAAAGCTTATTTTTTATCGTTATTTTGAACGTTTAAGTTAAACGGCTCAGAAACACATACCTGTTTCCAGAATACTCTTTCGAATCTAAAATTAGAAAAGTCATAAAATAATTCAATATATTGAATTCAGTCTACCCTCATGTATGTCTTCTGTTATCTTTGCACCTTACAGAAAATGTCCATATATCATACCTTTTCTACGTGACCACAGGATACCCGCCATAAGTATGATGTTCAGAACAATCGACAAAACAAACAGTACTCCAAGAACTGCAAATAGTATCTTTTTCCCCTCCTTCACAATCAGCAAGTGATCTTTAAGATCTGCGTACGAGATAAGAAATAAGAGCGGTATCATCTGGACCATGACAAAGAATCATATTTGCTAAAAAAGATAAACTTCGTACTTACATTGCACATCTAAACATATGCTGACATTCTTGGTGTGTCCAATATCATTATCTGCTGTACACGTGTAACACGATGAATCGTTCCTTTTTACTCGTGTTATATTGAATATTCTTCCAACACCAATGACAGTGCCATGCTTCGTACAGGTGATATTAGGTACTGGGTATCCAATGGCATTGCAAACAAGACTAACGTCTTTTCCCTCATTAACCAATATTACTTGTTTGTACGGATTTGTTATCTCTGGTGATTTACTCCTTACTGAAGTAGAGATCAATGGAAAAGACATATTTTATGGCTTTAAAGCAAGGAAAAGGATATTATTTCCTGCTTAAATTGCAATGCATCATTATATAATTTCAGGGGAAAATTAATAGGGGTCATTCATTGGTCTATCAGATATCTGGCTAAGCTAAAATAATTCGCACGCTGATTGGTTGAAGGCTGTAACATTGTCTTTGTAAGACGCTCAATGCTTTTTTCGGTGGCGTGATTCAAGTAATTTTAGCTGGTTAAATTCTGCTGTTATGGACAATTTTACGAAAAAAATGAAAATACATGGATTCAAGAACGCAACTTTAGTTATAAAGTATCTCCACAAAGTTACTTTCCATACACTTGAAAAACAACTTTTTTGATTGGTCCTTGTCCATATTTATTGAATGGAATACAACTGACAGCTATGTGGTATACTTTGTCTTTTCTTGCAGCTGGTACTTTGATAGTATACAAGCCATCACTCGAATTGTACTCTTTATCATTAATTGTCATTATAAAACGGTTTGCAGGAGGGGAGGTAACAGCTTCACATTTTATGCGAATCATATTAACATCGAGTATATTCGTGTGTTTTACCGACAGCTTTGTATTCACCGGCTCGTATTCTGAAAGCAAAGGGAAAAGAGCTGTACATTCAAACAACCAGATTGGAAATTTTGTTTATTGGTTAATTAAATTGCACACCCATAGGAAGTGGTGCAATACGTATATTAAACAATTATTGGATGAGTTTGAGCATGATATCGTAAATTATCAAGACCAAGACCGTGTAAAAATATTATAATAATATAAATTCATGACGTGTCTCTCAAATGTAATGCTATGCTCCATTAGAGTGAGAGCGAGTCGTACCAAGGCAATGGGCGAGAGAATAGTCAAATCAAATCCTATCACATTGAAAATAGGAATTATTCATTGCAGGTTCAGTGTATCAGAGTATTGTCAAAAGAGACCAAAATATCAAAAACCTTTTAAATCAGCTCACTGAAATGCATCAATTCATGTGTAAAATGTGATTGGTTAAAGTGCATCATATGACAGAACCCTATTGCCATGCCATACATACCTGTGACATTTACTACTGTGCAGGCTGTATCTCTACCGAATCCATTATCTGCAACACAGCAATATCGCCCTCCTGATCTTTTGCCAGTTATGTTCAATGAAATATGTGAAGAGCCGCCAATCAGTTGATGGGTATCATCGTGGATCCAATCAACTTGTGGTGATGGGAACCCTGTTGTCTTACACTGTAGCTTGACCAAGTGAAGTTGCTTGCAGGACAGTTGTGGTACGTAATACGTAATCAGTGGCAGAACTTAAAAGATGATGACAATAAAAGTTAACAATATCAAAACAATTAAATCAGCAATTTCACTACTTTTTGAAAGAGCCTAGACATTTGGACCGATTTTTTCTTTTTTTGTTTAAAAGCTGGTGGTCATACAAATTATTAAAAAAGCAATCCAGCATTCGATTATATTAACATAATCAGATCTAATTTCTTTACAGATTTGTGGGTTAGGATCATTGATCCTCTAAATTTATGGTTCTACAATGATCTCGCTCCAGATTGATATGGTTTAATATTTCAAGTATAGAATAAAAAAATAAGTGAAACACCATCCATTCTACATGCACCATCAACTGATGAAGACTTGCAGTTTGCAGTCCTTCTACTAATTACCCTCATTCGTGAGACAAATGAACAAGGAAAATAATACAATAAAAGACATTATCAGTCCTGATTAACCACATCTTAGATAGTGATGTATGTTATTCATAGATAGAGATAACTAGCTAAAAACTAGTGTGAGCTGCGTCGGTGTTTCAATGAAACAGTAATGATAAAAAGGTAAATAATACACCGTGAAAAGATGAAAAAACTTACTGACGTTTCGGACGCTAGTTCTTCGTCGGAGTAAAAGAGAAAGAGGTGGTAGAAAGGAGTGTTTATATGATAGAATAAGACAAAAGAAACCAATGAGAGCAAGGTAGGCAAGGAAACAAAAACAAATAATCAAAAGACAAAAGAAAGGGTTAGTTGAAAGCAAAGCGTTCATTAATCCCGTTGGGACTAAGAGGTACTAAGAGGAAACGTCAGTTAGTTTTTTTCATCTTTTCACGGAGTATAAATTACCTTTTTGTCAGTACTTATTCATAGATAGTTTTGGAATTGTAAAATTAATGAAGTTTACCGTATACAAATACTTTAGAAAACCGTTTCTCTTCTCGTTTTACAAATACGGATTTCCACAATATTTCACAACAGTAGTTGATATTATGTCCAATCTCTGCACTTTGCACAATAAGGGTAACGTTATTTTTGCCAAGTATTGAATACTTTGTTAGGTATCTGTCATATGTATTTTCACCCAGATGTCTTGAAGCTATAGAAGTGTATAACTTAGATTCTTCAAAATAACCAATCTTAGAGGACAGAAATGTTTCGTTTTTCTCCATCTTGTAATGCCAGCGCAGGCTAAAAGGACGTCCTTGTTCTACGCTGGTGTGTTCATCTGGTACAGCAAGCCATGAAATCCCATCTGGAAAAGAATAAAAATATGGTAATCATAGAACATGAGAGAGATATATAAAATGTATACAAGAACTGTCTAGCGCAGTTTGGTAAAGATGGATTTTAAATAAATTAGCACATACGGCGCTAAAACAAATACCTTTTCCAGACGTTTTGAGGCTGCTACTTCTTCAGCAGTGTAAGTTGAAGAATGGCTGAATATTTTAACCCACAACTGATACTAAGGCTGAACAAAATAGAACTTGTAGCTAGAGTATTGATGATACAGACTGAAGCTGACGAGAGGGCGAAGTCGTTCATTACCAAGAAATAAATTGTGAGAGAATAAAGATTATGAAACGATTGTTATTACTAGAGGGTTTTTGTAGTCTATTACCATGCAACGCGTCATCGTGAATATTGTTCCTACCAGCACTTATCTTAGCAATGAAAAAATGGTAAAGTTATGGAACTGTAACGTATGTACCTGCAAGATCTAGAGCAGAAAGGACCATCACCCATGGAACAGCTTGAAGAAAGAAGACTGAACACAATAATTGACGCACTTGAAGAAGAGACATATCTACCAATTATATTAATGTAATAATGTAATATTAAGTAAAATATTCCAGTAAAACTATAAGCTTGCCTGACCATTAGCAAAATTCAAATCAAACTGGCTATTTGAGGGCTTTATACCGCTCAAAACCAAGAAAAGGAACACTCAAAAATGATTTTAAACGAAATAATATAGTTTTTAATTATTATGAACTGTTAGTTAACGAAGTATATATTCTTTTGAGATAATATTCGTCATGAAATCAAGATAAAGTCGAACTGTTCAACGACCATAAAGAGACAGTCTGGTAACCATCCAAAGCAACAGATCCAAAGTCAGCATGCAAAGATTATAACCTGAATAAACTTTGGGATCGCACAACAACATCTCAATAATTTCGGTTTCTAGATATCACATTTGCTCAAAATTAACTCTTTCAAACTTTTCCCTTTTTCATCCCTAAGAGAGGGAATGGCTTAGATTTCAATCCTAAAAGATAAGAAGATCATTTCCGCCCTTCGTTACATATATGCGCGCACCCCATCTTAGCCTCCTTTGCAGCCGTTCTTAGGGTCGTCACGCGACCCTAAGAACGGCTGCGAAGGAGGCTAACCCCATCTGGGCTTTTAAAGTTCAACTCCTGAATTAGGAAAAAACAAGTATTTTGACGATTACTCCTTATTTCGAAAATCGATGAATCACATACAGTTCACTTTTCAATAAGTTGACGTTCGATGACGAAATTCTTTTTGCTTAATTGTTATTTAGATTGCATAACAGGATACTAGAGGACAAACCATATATTAGTGAAATAGTACCAACTTATTAGTATAAAATAGCACCAATAAAAAAACTGAAAACAAAAAAAAAAAGGAATATATTTAGTGCTATTTAGTTTTTGTGCTATTTCAAGGATAAATGGTTTGCACCCTACTGGTCAATCCAATTAAACAAATTGCCAAAACGTATTACAAAACGGTTGCCACGTTAACATCATGGTGATTAAGATTAAGAAACAGAATAATAACTTATAAGCATTTGGAATTAATATCCTACATTAAAAGCCAAAACATTGCAATCTATCCGTCACCTCATTAACGTAAGATCTGTTCCGTGTCTTTATGTTTTTCCAACATCATCCAAAATTTTCGTGCTTGCACTGCACTGCACTGGTGGCAAATCTCAGGATGCAGCTAAATACTAGTGATATAATAGCTTTATCGCGGTAATTTGATTCAATTAACTTGCCAAACGGTTTCGATATCTCATCCAGAAACACAGGGAGGGGCACCCGAAAGTTAAAATATCGATAGACCGTCACCTCCAAGAGAAAATGATAGTTCATTTTCTCTAGGTGTCTCCTATTGACTATCACATACAAGCATTCAAACATTTTAATCACAAGCGACAACGAAGTAGGCACAAAGCCGAAAATCCAGTTTTATTTATGCTGTATGAATGAACACCTAACAGGCCGCGCAGGGAATACTTTAAAAAAAAGAATTACTTCATTGAAATACACTTTCTTCTGCTTCTTGATGAACGATAAATGTCTCTTGAAGCGTGATAATAGTGTACTTTACATTCAAAAACTGATAAAAGTAATGACCATTACATTTTGATCTTTGACGTCAAATGATCGAACCTGATTTGATATTAAGTTAGCGCAATGACTGAGGCAGTCCAGCTGTAAAATGTCAGTGGGTTTTCCGGATCTTCCCTACTTCCAGATTCCCTAAATAACCTGTATTACTAAGCGCGAGACTTCACCTACTTTCCCTCTTCATTTTCAGTTTTGAAGCGAATATTTCAGAGTTTATTATTCGCAAAAATATGATATCACATTTTTTCTTAAATTTCCGGAGCAACCTTTAAATAAAATATCGATAAAATTCGAAAGTGATTTTTACATGCCCAGAATTTCCTCCCGAAGCGGGGGTGGGCACGGTAGCTTTTGGTACTTTGCAAGCAAAAATCGCGGTGAAGGGCACACAAATTAGAGCATGGATGTTGAAATTTGCAGCGAGTTGTCGCGTGTCGATCGCCGCAATAATTGCAGACCGTTTTCACGAGCGATTTGAGTTTACGATCAAAACACCGCGATTGTCGCGCGACAATCGCACTGCAAATATCGCCCGTGTAAAAGCGGGCCTGTAGGCAAGAGAAGGGGTCGAAATAGCGAATTATTTCTCAATTGACACGGTTTGCTTTGTTTTACACGAGGCTTAATTTTTGTTATAACCCTCATTATAAATGCGAGGTTAATATATAGTTAGTTATTAACCCGGTTAATAACTATATATAGACTTAGCATTTATAATGAGCAACATTTGATAGAAAACCTTCTCAATTGATAAATAAAATACTTAATTACCTCGAACGTCGTGAAATAAGCCTATACATCCCTCGGGCTTGGAGTATAATGGGTTCCCTGAGGTTCCCCAACAATGTATGGGTTCCCTGTGTTAAGTGAGTTCGATATAAAATGGCTGTCACAAGGGTGGTCAGGTGTTAGAATAAAACAAGTGACATCCAAGATATCCGAGTGCTATTTAAGCCATCCTAACGATACAATCATCATAAGGTCCATCATCGGTAAAACTCGTGCTTCCTGCAAGGGACCGTGATCCTTCGCGTTCAACCACAACAGCGTCTATTGGTTCTTGGTAGGTATCGTCGTTTTCAACAGTAATTGCATGGCAAAAATCTCGCTTTGGCGAGTTACAACATTCTTGAACTACACCTTTTGCTGTTCATTAACAGAAAATGTACATTCATTTGTGCCAATAGTTGTATCAATAACGTGTAATGTACTTTCATCAACACCACAAGTAATATCATTAGCGCGGATCAACTTTCAATAACGATATTTGAATATGCGTGTACATTCATAGGTATCAATGGACAATCAATAGCGCGTTTGTACATTCATATGCGCGAATTGTATTTTCTTGTGCGCGAAATTCAACTTCAATTAAACCAAAATGACAAACAATTGCATTTATGGACAATCATTTACCCAAAAGTGAAAATTCATTAGTGCTATTAGCATAATCATTGACAATCAATAACGCGCTTGGACAATCATGAGGGTCAACGTTATATTCTTTAGCGTGGTTCGACAAACATTTGCATGATTCGAATAAACAATAAGAGAAATAAAACAATATTAGCGATGTTCTTTTTTATCACTTTAAAACATATAAAAAACTCAGGAAACTGCCTCCATAATAGCGGCTGCGTAGGAGAATAGCAATTAGCTCACTTAAAGCAGCAATTAAAGCCGACATCAGCCGTCCAGAGATCCAACAACATACGAACTATCGGGCTAAGGCAAGACGACAAGAGATTGCTCTAGGTCACTACAGAAAGCAGTTGCTAATGGAAGGGTTCCAGAGGAATGTGGCAACCATCACTATCGCTAAATGTGATCAGTGGTTCAGATATATGCAAACGTATTTGCCACGATGTATAAATGGCGAAGAAATTGAAGGCTAAAATAGTTTTTTTAAAAATCGCTAATGATTGTTTTATTTCTCTTATTGTTCATTCGAATCATGCAAATGTTTGTCGAACCACGCTATAGAATATAACGTTGACCCTCATGATTGTCCAAGCGCGTTATTGATTGTCAATGATTATGCTAATAGCACTAATGAATTTTCACTTTTGGGTAAATGATTGTCCATAAATGCAATTGTATGTCTTTTGGTGTTATTGAAGTTGAATTTCGCGCACAAGAAAATACATTCCGCGCATATGAATGTACAAACGCGCTATTGATTGTCCATTGATGCCTATGAATGTATACGCATATTCAATTATCGTTATTGAAAGTTGATCCGCGCTAATGATGTTACTTGGGGTGTTGATGAAAGTACATTACATGTTATTGATACAACTATTGGCACAAATGAATGTACATTTTCTGTTAATGAACGGCAAAAGGTGTATTTCACAGCCATTATCGGTAAAAGTTGTGCTTCCTGCAAGGGAAAGTTATTCTTCACGTTCCGGCACAACAGCATCTAATGGTTCTTGGTAGATAGCTAGATCGTAGTGAATGCCATTTGTTGACGCTACGTCTGCGAATGAGAAGCGTAACGTTGGATTAAAAAAAACCACACACACACCCAAACCAACGATAACAACGTCAACAAGTAAAAGATTAACACAGGCGGAAATAATGCACAAGCATCATAAAGCAAAAGAAGCGCAGTGAAAAACTGTCATAGAAGCAAATGAGTAAATATAATTTTTAGACCCGTTTCCTGGGGAAAACGATTGCGAGATAAACTCAGTTGGGTAATGCCACGTACCTTTTTTCGCACCAGCCATTTTTCTTTTCAACCAGACTGCGATGACAAAAGACAATATACAGCAGCCTACTATAGATATCGCGATCCATTTCTCGTTAAAGCTCGGTGTCGTTTGATTCAAGACTATGAAACCGAGATAAAAAAATTGATCAAATTTAGGAAAATATTCAACAAAAACAAGATTGTTATAAAACTGCAATCTCAAAGTAATATAACACAGCATGTATAGGCGCTTATCAAACAGCCATGTACTGATAATAACGAGAAATTTCGATTCAGATCAAAGTCCCTAGTCTCTTTGGACTGAAGGCTCTGTTGAGTGGCGAACAGTCTTCGAAATTTGTAGCAAATGAAACGCCAAACCCATCCCATCAGTATAAGCCTCAGAGATTTGGTCGCACAATAGAGCTCAAAAGTTGTGACGCATTTCCGGGTCCAACTCTTACGAGTATATATACATAAGGGCGACATTAGATGCCATAGGAAAATTATATAGGAAAGCAAAGGTGCTTGCGAAAAAAATGTTCTAGTGCATTTTTTTTACTCTTTCGGATTACAGAGGACATTATCTTGATCTCGAATTTAAAAATAAGATTAATCATTTAATTTTTTCCGATTTTATTTTCACCATTCACTTTAATCTAAATTGGGCTTCCTGTGGTTAAAGGAAATCGATTTTGTTTTAGTTCAAAAATTTTAATTTAAAAGTGTTTTGTTTTATTTTATCCTTTTATTATTTCTCGTCCTGATCTCAATTGACCTTAATTAACTAAGGACATGGATAAAGGCCCCTTCAAACAAAACTTCCCTTTTCTTAAGGACTGAATTATATACTCATCTCAATAAAGTTAGTCATCTGAAATGTGACAAAGCTGAGACCAGCAAAGATTATGGGTAAATAGATTTTACACTTCATAACTATTGATGAAGTTCAGTGTTCTGACCAGGATTTTCTTTCAGGGGGTCAAAAGGCCCACCAATCCAAAATTTAGGGGCCATTTAGAAAAACTGGATGGGCCATTTCCAAATTCTTAAAACAAAGAATAATAATGTTTTTAGCCAGTAACTCTGTTGCAAATCTAAAACGATCAGGGGCGGTGGAACCGGGGGGGCCGGGGGACACGTCCCCACCCCCACCAAATGTTTTTGGGGGGGGCCTGGCCTTAGTCATTGTTTTACGGCGCACGCGTCTGCAATCAAACAAAACATTGTCATTATCACATAACGTTAAATACAATCTTCAGTGCCCCCCCCCCCCAATGATTTTTGCAGTGCCTCCCCCCCCCCCCCCCAAGATCTTTAGCTTCCGCCGCCCCTGACGATGTAAGACAGTTTTTTATTAGTAATGATAACACAATAAACTTGCGCTGATCAGCCATACTTGAGCCTCCAATAAACAAGGTCAGTTAACATAGACTAGTCCCAGACCTCTTGGCGAGTGAAATACAAGATGGCGGCTATGTTCTATTTGACGTGCTCCTAAATACAGGAATCGCTCATCCATTGTCTTCTAGTAATTTAGATAAATCATATGGTATATCTACGTTATTAGACTGCACTACACTGCACTATACTACACTTGACTGCACTAAAGTGCACTAGACTGCACTATACAGCACTATACTACACTTGACTGCACTAAATTGCACTAGGGTGTACTAGACTGCACTAGACTGCACTAGACTACACTAGACTACACTAGACTGCACTAGACTGCACTAGACTGCACTAAGGTACACTAGACTGCCCTAGACTGCACTAGACTGCACTAGACTGCACTAGACTGCACTAGACTGCACTAGACTGCACTAGACTGCACTAGACTGCACTAGACTACACTTGACTGCACTAAGGTACACTAGACTGCATCGGACTACATCATGCTGCATCAGACTGCATCAGCCTGCATCCGACTACATCATGTTACATCAGACTGCATCGGACTACATCATGCTGCATCAGACTGCATCATGCTGCATCGGACTGCATCATGCTGCATCAGACTACATCATGTTGCATCAGACGGCATCGGACTGCATCATGCTGCATCAGACTGCATCATGCTGCATCAGACTACATCATGTTGCTTCAGACTGCATCGGACTACATCATGCTGCATCAGACTGCATCATGCTGCATCAGACTGCATCATGCTGCATCAGACTACATCATGTTGCATCAGACTGCATCGGACTACATCATGCTGCATCAGACTGCATCATGCTGCATCAGACTGCATCATGCTGCATCTTGCTGCATCTTGCTGCATCATCCTGCATCAGACTGCATCAGACTGCATCATGTTGCATCAGACTACATCGGACTTCATCATGGTGCATCAGACTGCATTATGCTGCATTAGACCTCACTAGACTGCACTAGACTGCACTAGACTGCACTAGACTGCACTAGACTGCAGTACACTTCACTAGACTGCACTAGACTGCACTAGACTGCACTAGACTGCACTAGACTGCACTTGACTGCACTAAGGTACAACAGACTGCATCGGACTACATCATGCTGCATCAGACTGCATCAGCCTGCATCAGACTACATCATGTTGCAGCATGCTGCATCAGACTGCATCATGCTGCATCATGTTGCATCAGACTGCATCATCGTGCATCATGCTGCATCAGACTACATCATGTTGCATCAGACTGCATCGGACTATATCATGCTGCATCAGACTGCATCATGCTGCATCGGACTGCATCATGCTGCATCAGACTTCATCATGTTGCATCAGACGGCATCGGACTGCATCATGCTGCATCAGACTGCATCATGCTGCATCAGACTACATCATGTTGCATCAGACTGCATCGGACTACATCATGTTGCATCAGACTGCATCATGCTGCATCAGACTGCATCATGCTGCATCTTGCTGCATCTTGCTGCATCTTGCTGCATCTTGCTGCATCATGCCGCATCATGCTGCATCAGACTGCATCATGTTGCATCAGACTGCATCGGACTACATCATGCTGCATCAGACTTCATCATGCTGCATCAGACTGCATTATGCTGCATTAGACCTCACTAGACTGCACTAGACTGCACTAGACTGCACTAGACTGCACTAGACTGCATTACACTTCACTAGACTGCCCTAGACTGCACTTGACTGCACTAGACTGCACTAGACTGCACTAGACTGCATTAGACTGCACTAGACTGCACTAGACTGCACTAGACTGCACTAGACTGCACTAGACGGCACTAGACGGCACTAGACTGCACTAGACTGCACTAGACTGCACTAGACTGCACTAGACTGCACTAGACTGCACTAGACTGCACTAGACTGCATTAGACTGCACTAGACTGCACTAGACTGCACTAAGGTACACTAGACTGCACTAGACTGCACTAGACTGCACTAGACTGCACTAGACTGCACTAGACTGCACTAGACTGCACTAGACTGCACTAGACTGCACTAGACTGCACTAGACTGCACTAAGGTACACTAGACTGCACTAGACTGCACTAAGGTACACTAGACTGCATCGGACTACATAATGCTGCATCAGACTGCATCAGCCTGTATCATGCTGTATCAGACTACATCATGTTGCATCAGACTGCATCGGACTACATAATGCTGTATCAGACTGCATCATGCTGCATCGGACTGCATCATCCTGCATCAGACTACATCATGTTGCATCAGACGGCATCGGACTGCATCATGCTGCATCAGACTGCATCATGCTGCATCAGACTACATCATGTTGCATCAGACTGCATCGGACTACATCATCCTGCATCATGCTGCATCAGACTGCATCATGCTGCATCAGACTGCATCATGCTGCATCAGACTGCATCATGCTGCATCTTGCGGCATCATGCTGCATCTTGCTGCATCTTGCTGCATCATGCTGCATCACACTGCATCAGACTGCATCATGTTGCATCAGACGGCATCGGACTACATCATGCTGCATCAGACTGCATCATGCTGCATCAGACTACATCATGCTGCATCAGACTGCATCATGCTGCATCAGACTACATCATGCTCCATCGTGCTGCATCAGACTACGTCATGTTGCATCAGAAAGCATCGGATTACATCATGCTGCATCAGACTACATCATGCTGCATCAGACTACATCGTGCTGCATCGTGCTGCATCAGCCTGCATCAGACTGCATCATGCTGCATCAAACTACATCATGTTGCATCAGACTGCATCGGACTACATCATGCTGCATCAGACTGCATCATGCTGCATCAGACTGCATCATGCTGCATCTTGCTGCATCTTGCTACATCATGCTGCATCAGACTGCATCAGACTGCATCATGTTGCATCAGACTGCATCGGACTACATCCTGCTGCATCAGACTTCATCATGGTGCATCAGACTGCATTATGCTGTATTAGACCTCACTAGACTGCACTAGACTGCACTAGACTGCACTAGACTGCACTAGACTGCACTAGACTGCACTAGACTGCACTAGACTGCACTAGACTGCACTAGACTGCACTAGACTGCATTACACTTCACTAGACTGCACTAGACTGCACTTGACTGCACTTGACTGCACTAGACTGCACTAGACGGCACTAGGCTGCACTAGACTGCACTAGACTGCACTAGACTGCACTAGACTGCACTAGACTGCACTAGACTGCACTAGACTGCACTAGACTGCACTAGACTGCACTAGACTGCACTAAGGTACACTAGACTGCACTAGACTGCACTAGACTGCACTAGACTGCACTAGACTGCACTAGACTGCACTAGACTGCACTAGACTGCACTAGACTGCACTAGACTGCACTAGACTGCACTAGACTGCACTAGACTGCACTAGACTGCCCTAGACTGCACTAGACTGCACTAAGGTACACTAGACTGCACTAGACTGCAGTAAGGTACACTAGACTGCATCGGACTACATAATGCTGCATCAGACTGCATCAGCCTGTATCATGCTGTATCAGACTACATCATGTTGCATCAGACTGCATCGGACTACATCATGCTGTATCAGACTGCATCATGCTGCATCGGACTGCATCATGCTGCATCAGACTACATCATGTTGCATCAGACGGCATCGGACTGCATCATGCTGCATCATGCTGCATCAGACTACATCATGTTGAATGAGACTGCATCGGACTACATCATGCTGCATCAGACTGCATCATGCTGCATCAGACTGCATCATGCTGCATCAGACTGCATCATGCTGCATCAGACTGCATCATGCTGCATCAGACTGCATCATGCTGCTTCTTGCTGCATCATGCTGCATCTTGCTGCATCTTGCTGCATCATGCTGCATCAGACTGCATCAGACTGCATCATGTTGCATCAGACTGCATCGGACTACATCATGCTGCATCAGACTGCATCATGCTGCATCAGACTGCATCATGCTGCATCAGACTACATCATGCTGCATTAGACTGCATCATGCTGCATCAGACTGCATCATGCTGCATCAGACTACATCATGCTCCATCGTGCTGCATCAGACTACGTCATGTTGCATCAGAAAGCATCGGATTACATCATGCTGCATCAGACTACATCATGCTGCATCAGACTACATCGTGCTGCATCGTGCTGCATCAGACTGCATCATGCTGCTTCGGACTGCATCATGCTGCTTCGGACTGCATCATGCTGCATCAGACTACATCTTGTTGCATCAGACTGCATCGGACTGCATCATGCTGCATCAGCCTGCATCATGCTGCATCAGACTACATCATGTTCCATCAGACTGCATCGGACTACATCATGCTGCATCAGACTGCATCATGCTGCATCGTGCTGCATCAGACTGCATCAGACTGCATCAGCCTGTATCATGCTGCGTCAGCCTGTATCAGTCTGCATCATGCTGCATCAGCCTGCATTAGGGTGCACTAGACTGCATCATCCTGCATCAGACTGCATCATGCTAGTGCACTAGAGTGCATTATACTGCATCATGCTGCATCAGACTCCATCAGACTGCACTAGACTGCATCGGACAACATCAGACTGCACCCGACTGCATCACACTGCATCACGCTGTATCAGACTGCACCAGACGATATCAGACTGCATCAGGCAGCACTAGGGTGCACTAGGGTGTACTAGACTACATTAGACTGCATTAGACTGCACTACACTGCATCAGACTACACCAGACGATATCAGACTGCATCAGGCAGCACTAGGGTGCACTAGGGTGTACTAGACTACATTAGACTGCATTAGACTGCACTACACTGCATCAGACTACATCAGATTGCGTCAGACTTCACGGAATTTTTTATTATGGCTCAATATCGTAACAAGTTACTATTTGGTGCTATAAATTTAAGAACAGATTCATCGGGTATTAAAAACCCGACGACACTTTGATTGCACAGGTATTCGGACTCAAGCAAGGGGGGAGGTGGTGGGGGAACGTGTGTGAAAAATGATTATAAGGAAAGTGATAAAAAGAAAAGATATAGACAAATATAAACATAAAATAAAGAAATATTAATGCACTGGGTGATTGAAACAGTTGAGCGTACGAGACTTTATATGAGAGTATTATGGATATAATAATGTATCGTAGATAGCTAGCAATGGTACAATAAATGATAAAGTACATCGTATAATGTATATTGAATTAAGAATAAAAGCATTTCGAGTGAAGGCAACGTTACAAAACATGAGTTCTTGCGTCGCGGCGGTGTGGTGGGGAGTAAAATATAAAGTATAAAAATAAGAAAGCGATGGGATAGTCGTTCGATCTACCAAGTATTTACCATGAAGACACAAGGAAGAGGTCAGTGTTCGACCTACACGTTTTAAAACTTCTAGCGTCTAGTGCAGTCTAGTGCAGTTCATTGCACCCTAGCGCACCCTAGTGCTGTCTGATGCAGTCTGATGGAGTCTGATGCAGTCTGATGCAGCCTGATGCAGCCTAGTGCATTCTGATGCAGTCTAGTGCAGTCTAGTGCAGTTTAATGCAGTCTGATGCAGCATGATGCAGCATGATGCAGCATGATGCAGTCTGATGTAGTCCGATGCAGTGTAGTGTACCTTAGTGCAGTCTAGTGCACCATAGTGCAGTCTAATGTAGTCTACTGCAGTCTAGTGCAGCATGATGCAGTCTAGTATAGTGTAGTGCATTCTAGTGCAGTCTAGTACAGCATGATGCAGTCTGATGTTGTCCGATGCTTTCTAGTGCAGTCTGATGCAGTCAGATGCAGCATGATGCTGTCTGATGCAGCATGATGCAGTCTGATGCAGGATGATGCAGTCTAGTGCCCCCTAGTGCAGTCAAATGCAGTCTGATGCAACATGACGCAGTCTGATGAAGCATGGTGCAGTCTATTGCAGTCTGATGCAGTCTAGTGCAGTCTAGTGCAGTCTGCAGCAGTCTGATGTAGTCTGATGCAGTGTAGTGCAGTCTAATGTAGTTTAGTACACCCTAGTGCACCCTAGTGCTGCCTGATGCAGTCTGATATCGTCTGGTGTAGTCTGATGCAGTGTAGTGCAGTCTAATGCAGTCTAATGTAGTCTAGTACACCCTAGTGCTGCCTGATGCAGTCTGATGTCGTCTGGTGTAGTCTGATACAGTCTGATCTAGCAGTTTAGTGCAGTGTAGCTCACCCTAGTGCAATCTGATGCAGTCTGATTCCTTCTAGTGCAGTCTAGTGCAGCTTTGTGCAGTATAATACAGTCTAGTGCACCCTTGGGCACCCTAGTGCGGTCTGATACAGTGTGATGCAGTGTGATGCAGTATGATGAAGTATGATGCAGTCTAGTGTAGTCTTTTGCGGTCTGATGCAGTCTTATACTGCATGATGCAGTCTAGTGCAGTCTGATGCAGTCTAGTGCACCCTAGTGCACCCTAGTGCACCCTAGTGCACCCTAGTGCAGTCTAGTGCCGTCTGATGCAGTGTGATGCAGTCTACTTCACCCTAATTCAGGCTGATGCAGTGTGATGCAGTCTACTACACCCTAATGCAGGCTGATGCAGCATGATGCAGTCTGATGCAATATGATGCAGTCCGATGCAGTCTGATGTAGTCCGATGCAGTCTAGTGTACCTTAGTGCATTCTAGTGTATCCTAATGCAGTCTAGTTCAGTCTGGTGCAGTCTGATACAGCATGATGCAGTGTGATGCAGTCGGGTGCAGTCTGATGTTGTCCGATGCAGCCTAGTGCAGTCTGATGGAGTGTGACGCAGGATGATGCAGTCTAGTGCACCATAGTGCAGTCTAGTGCCGTCTGATGCAGTGTGATGCAGTCTACTTCACCCTAATGCAGGCTGATGCAGCATGATGCAGACTAATACAGGCTTATGCAGCATGATACAGGCTGATGCAGTCTGATGCAGTCTGATGCAGCACGATGCAGCATGATGCAGGCTGATGCAGCATGATGCAGCCCGATGCAGTCTGATGCAACATGATGTAGTCTGATGCAGCATGATGCAGTCCGAAGCAGCATGATGCAGTCTTATGCAGCATGATGCAGTCCGATGCAGTCTGATGCAACATGATGTAGTCTGATCCAGCATGATACAGGCTGATGCAGTCTGATGCCGCATTATGTAGTCCGATGCAGTCTAGTGTACCTTAGTGCAGTCTAGTGTAGTATAGTGCAGTCTAGTGCAGTCTAGTGTAGTCTAGTGCACTCTAGTGTAGTCTAGTGCAGTCTAGTGCAGTCTAGTGCAGTCTAGTGATGTCTATTGCAGTCTAGTGCAGTCTAGTGAAGTCTAATGCAGCATAATGCAGTCTGATGCAGCATGATGTAGTCTGATGCAGCATGATGCAGTCTGATGCAGCATGATGAAGTGTGATGCAGCATGATGTAGTCCGATGCAGTCTGATGCACCATGATGCAGTCTGATGCAGTCTGATGCAGTCTGATGCAGAATGATTCAGTCTGATGCAGCAAGATGCAGCATGATGCAGTCCGATGCAGTCTGTTGCAACATGATGTAGCCTGATGTAGCATGATGCAGTCCGATGCAGCATGATGCAGTCTGATGCAGCATGATGTAGTCCAATGCAGTTTGATGCAGGATGATGCAGTCTGATGCAGCATGATGCAGTCTGATGCAGCATGATTCAGTCTGATGCAGCAAGATGCAGCATGATGCAGTCTGATGCAGGATGATGCAGTCTGATGCAGCATGATGTAGTCCGATGCAGTCTGATGCAGCAAGATGCAGCAAGATGCAGCATGATGCCGTCTGATGCAGCATGATGCAGTCTGATGCAGCAAGATGTAGTCCGATGCAGTCTGATGCAACATGATGATGTCTCATGCAGTCTGATGCAGCAAGATGCAGGATGATGCAGTCTGATGCAGGATGATGCAGTCTGATGCAGCATGATGTAGTGCGATGCAGTCTGATGCAGCAAGATGCAGCAAGATGCAGCATGATGCAGTCTGATGCAGCATGATGCAGTCTGATGCAGCAAGATGTAGTCCGATGCAGTCTGATGCAACATGATGTAGTCTGATGCAGCATAATGCAGGCTGATGCAGCATGATGCAGTCCGATGCAGTCTGATGCAACATGATGTAGTCTGATGCAGCATGATGTAGTCCGATGCAGTCTGGTGCAACATGATATAGTCTGATGCAGCATGATTCAGGCTGATGTAGTCTGATGCAGCATGATATAGTCCGATGCAGTCTAGTGTACCTTAGTGAAGTCAAGTGTAGTCTAGTGCAGTCTAGTGCAGTCTAGTGCAGTCTAGTGCAGTCTTGTGCAGTCTAGTGCAGTCTAGTGCAGAGTAGTGTAGTCTAGTGCCGTCTAGTGTAGTCTAGTGCAGTCTAGTGCACTCTAGTGTACCTTAGTGCAGTCTAGTGCAGTCTAGTGCAGTCTAGTGCAGTCTAGTGCAGTCTAGTGCAGTCTAGTGCTGTCTAGTGCAGTCTAGTGCAGTCTAGTGCAGTCTAGTGCAGTCTAGTGCAGTCTAGTGCAGTCTAGTGCAGTCTAGTGTACCTTAGTGCAGTCTAGTGCAGTCTAGTGTAGTCTAGTTTAGTCTTGTGTAGTCTAGTGCAGTCTAGTGCAGTCTAGTACACCCTAGTGCAATTTAGTGCAGTCAAGTGTAGTATAGTGGAGTCTAGTGCAGTCTAGTGTAGTCTAGTGCAGTCTAGTGCAGTCTAGCGCAGTCTAGTGTACCTTAGTGCAGTCTAGTGCAGTCTAGTGTAGTCTAGTGCAGTCTAGTGTAGTCTAGTGCAGTCTAGTGCAGTCTAGTGCAGTCTAGTGCAGTCTAGTGAAGTCTAATGCAGCATGATGTAGTCTGATGCAGCATGATGCAGGATGATGCAGTCTGATGCAGTCCGATGCAGTATGATGCAGTCTGATGCAGCAAGATGTAGCATGATGTAGTCCGATGCAGTCTGATGCAACATGATGTAGTCTGATGCAGCATGATTCAGGCTGATGCAGTCTGATGCAGCATGATGTAGTCCAATGCAGTCTAGTGTACCTTAGTGAAGTCAAATGTAGTCTAGTGCAGTCTAGTGCAGTCTAGTGCAGTCTAGTGCCGTCTAGTGCAGTCTAGTGCAGTCTAGTGCAGAGTAGTGTAGTCTAGTGCAGTCTAGTGTAGTCTAGTGCAGTCTAGTGCAGTCTAGTGCAGTCTAGTGCAGTCTAGTGTACCTTAGTGCTGTCTAGTGCAGTCTAGTGCAGTCTAGTGCAGTCTAGTGCAGTCTAGTGCAGTCTAGTGCAGTCTAGTGCAGTCTAGTGTACCTTAGTGCAGTCTAGTGCAGTCTAGTGCAGTCTAGTGTAGTCTAGTATAGTCTTGTGTAGTCTAGTGCAGTCTAGTGCAGTCTAGTACACCCTAGTGCAATTTAGTGCAGTCAAATGTAGTATAGTGCAGTGTAGTGCAGTCTAGTGTAGTCTAGTGCAGTCTAGCGCAGTCTAGTGTACCTTAGTGCAGTCTAGTGCAGTCTAGTGTAGTCTAGTGCAGTCTAGTGCAGTCTAGTGCAGTCTAGTGCAGTCTAGTGCAGTCTAGCGCAGTCTAGTGTACCTTAGTGCAGTCTAGTGTAGTCTAGTGCAGTCTAGTGTAGTCTAGTGCAGTCTAGTGCAGTCTAGTGCAGTCTAGTGCAGTCTAGTGCAGTCTAGTGAAGTCTAGTGAAGTCTAATGCAGCATAATGCAGTCTGATGCAGCATGATGTAGTCTGATGCAGCATGATGCAGTCTGATGCAGCATGATGAAGTGTGATGCAGCATGATGTAGTCCGATGCAGTCTGATGCAACATGATGCAGTCTGATGCAGTCTGATGCAGTCTGATGCAGTCTGATGCAGTCTGATGCAGCATGATTCAGTCTGATGCAGCAAGATGCAGCATGATGCAGTCTGATGCAGGATGATGCAGTCTGATGCAGCATGATGTAGTCTGATGCAGCATGATGCAGTCTGATGCAGCATGATGTAGTCCGATGCAGTTTGATGCAACATGATGTAGTCTGATGCAGCATGATGCAGGATGATGCAGTCTGATGCAGTCTGATGCAGTATGATGCAGTCTGATGCAGCAAGATGTAGCATGATGTAGTCCGATGCAGTCTGATGCAACATGATGTAGTCTGATGAAGCATGATGCAGGCTGATGCAGTCTGATGAAGCATGATGTAGTCCGATGCAGTCTAGTGTACCATAGTGTAGTCAAGTGTAGTCTAGTGCAGTCTAGTGCAGTCTAGTGCAGTCTAGTGCAGTCTAGTGCCGTCTAGTGCAGTCTAGTGCAGTGTAGTGCAGTCTAGTGCAGTCTAGTGCAGTCTAGTGAAGTCTAATGCAGTATAATGCAGTCTGATGCAGCATGATGCAGTCTGATGCAGCATGATGCAGTCTGATGCAGTCTAGTGTACCTTAGTGTAGTCAAGTGTAGTCTAGTGCAGTCTAGTGCAGTCTAGTGCAGTCTAGTGCAGTCTAGTGCCGTCTAGTGCAGTCTAGTGCAGTCTAGTGCAGTCTAGTGCAGTCTAGTGCAGTCTAGTGCAGTCTAGTGCAGTCTAGTGCAGAGTAGTGTAGTTTAGTGCAGTCTAGTGTACTCTAGTGTAGTCTAGTGCAGTCTAGTGCAGTCTAGTGTACCTTAGTGCCGTCTAGTGCAGTATAGTGTACCTTAGTGCAGTCTAGTGCAGTCTAGTGCAGTCTAGTGCAGTCTAGTGAAGTCTAATGCAGCATAATGCAGTCTGATGCAGCATGATGTAGTCTGATGCAGCATGATGCAGTCTGATGCAGCATGATGAAGTGTGATGCAACATGATGCAGTCTGATGCAGTCTGATGCAGTCTGATGCAGTCTGATGCAGTCTGATGCAGTCTGATGCAGCATGATTCAGTCTGATGCAGCAAGATGCAGCATGATGCAGTCTGATGCAGGATGATGCAGTCTGATGCAGCATGATGTAGTCCGATGCAGCATGATGCCGTCTGATGCAGCATGATGTAGTCCGATGCAGTTTGATGCAACATGATGTAGTCTGATGCAGCATGATGCAGGATGATGCAGTCTGATGCAGTCCGATGCAGTATGATGATGTCTGATGCAGCAAGATGTAGCATGATGTAGTCCGATGCAGTCTGATGCAACATGATGTAGTCTGATGAAGCATGATGCAGGCTGATGAAGTCTGATGCAGCATGATGTAGTCCGATGCAGTCTAGTGTACCTTAGTGTAGTCAAGTGTAGTCTAGTGCAGTCTAGTGCAGTCTAGTGCAGTCTAGTGCAGTCTAGTGCAGTCTAGTGCCGTCTAGTGCAGTCTAGTGCAGTCTAGTGCAGTCTAGTGCAGTCTAGTGCAGTCTAGTGCAGTCTAGTGCAGTCTAGTGCAGTCTAGTGAAGTCTAATGCAGCATAATGCAGTCTGATGCCGCATGATGTAGTCTGATGCAGCATGATGCAGTCTGATGCAGTCTAGTGTACCTTAGTGTAGTCAAGTGTAGTCTAGTGCAGTCTAGTGCAGTCTAGTGCAGTCTAGTGCAGTCTAGTGCAGTTTAGTGCAGTCAAGTGTAGTATAGTGCAGTGTAGTGCAGTCTAATAACGTAGATATACCATATGATTTATCTAAATTACTAGAAGACAATGGATGAGCGATTCCTGTATTTAGGAAAACCGTTCTATTTGTGTCGTTTCATGTGGACTTTCACCTTGTTTATTGACAATATAACGCGACTTTTATTATTTGAAAAGTACTCTAAATCTTTTAAAATTATCAGGAAGTATTCCTTGGATAATTTATGCGGCCTTGGGGGCGCATAGAGTTGAAATTTGTGCGCCATTTCTGTTTTTTTTATGTGCGATTCCCGCAATGGCGCGGCCTGGTAAGAACACTGGAAGTTAATCTCTTTTACCAGCCACATTTTCACCTCCTGTGAGTAACATCGAGATGAAGTTTGAAGAAAGTGATTTAAACATGAGATATGAAAAGTGGTTTTTGCAGGTTTTTAGTGACTAAGTTTTTTGGAATGAGCATATGAGCATATACCCGGCAATGCTATATATTATATATACTATATCGAGCTTAAAAGTCGAACGGCACACATACCTTTGTCAGCTGTACTGCAGTCGCGTACAGTCATCACTGCATGAAGTTCGAGACAAACAAAAAAAAAAGAAAAAAAAAAAAGAAAATTAAAATCAAACTAAAACAAAATTGACCGCCACCCGGTTAGCTCAGTTGGTAAGAGCGTCGGTCTGTTGTGCGGGAGTTCGTGGTTCAGTTTTTTATGCGTCTGTCCTCTTATTGACGATGAATTGCGTCATCACATTGTCAAAGTAGGGTGGATCCACGAGGCTCAACCGAGTATCCGCGTTCCCTATAAGCCCGAGAGCCCGGCAAAACTATGTCAAGATCACTGGGTTGTCTAAAATACAATTGTCAAAGGAAATGTTGCTGCTGCTGCTGCTGATGATGATGAATTTGGCCCTCCCAGAACTAAACTAATTATTTTTGTACCAATAAAAACCCCTATGCCCGAGAGCCCAGTAAAATTATGTCAAGATCACTGGGCTGTCTAAAATACAATTGCAAAAGAAAATGCACGACAAAACACGATTGCCGCTCATAGTGGAAATGATCCTAGGTACCCAACCTGCTGCAGGAGTAGATAATGGGGAATATTGATGATGATGATGATGATGACGAATTACATGTACTACCACTACTATTACTAGGTAAGAGTGATTTAACGTTTTATTAGTGTACATACCATTTACATGTATTTCTGGGCTGGTTATGTTCCCCATTACATTCCTTGCGTGACAGAAAAACGTCATCGTTTTTGCAGTACAATTTACATACGGGACATCGTAATATTTTCCAATGCCTACGATTTCTCCAGTATCCCCACTAGTCCATGTAATGTTTGGAGTTGGGATTCCTGTGGCATTGCATATCATAGTAATGCCACTGACCGTCATGTTGTATTGAGTGTGTAATGGAGTTGTAAACCATGGTGGAGCTGGTTAAAAAACAAAAACAAAAAACGGCGGAGTCATTTTTTTAGACGTGTGTTTTGGTTGTTTTGTAGTCGTTGTTTCCATAGCTATATTTTACTTTTAATCTAAAATTTTAGGAAGGGATGGGAATATTCTTTGTCCAGATGAGGATATGGCTGGGGAAGGTCAGAGAGCCAGAATGACCTGAAGTTGGGGCAAACATTGAAGAATGCAATAATTATGTAGACCTGGAAAGAAGGCTCACCTATCTTTTTATTTTTATTTTTTTCAGTGCCAAGACTGAGTTAAAATTATAAAAGCACAAAGTTACTTACCATACAAAGGTAAAACAACTTTCTTGATTGGTCCCTGTCCATATTTATTGCATGGAATGCAACTGACAGCTATTTGGTATATTTTGTCTTTTCTTGCAGCTGGTACTTCGATAGTATACAAGCCATCACTCGAATTGTACTCTTTATCATCAATTGTCATTATAAAACGGTTTGCAGGAGGAGAGACAACAGCTTCGCATTTTATGCGAATTGTATTAACATCGAGTATATTCATGTGTTTTACTGACAGTTTTGTATTCACTGGCTCGTATTCTGAAAGCAAAGGTAAAATAATAATGATAATAATAAAAGCTTTATTTAATGAAGGTTAATCTTTCAGTCATAGACTGGTTTACAAAGTGCCTTTGCAATCAAACAGCAGAGCCAGGGCACGTGATTAGCTTTGGGCTTGGAAGTGCTTGTTGGTTGGTTAAAGTTGTACATATGCATGGTATCAACCTATGAACCTATATTATTAATTCATTAGAGTGAGAGCAAGTCGTGCAAAGGCAATGCATGGCAGATTAATAAGACCAAATGCCATCACATGAAAAAAGGAAAACTTGACGAAGAAGTAGACATGAATTATTTATGGAGGTTCAATATTTTATATCGTCAAAAGAGACTAAAATGTCCAAAAACGTTTAAGTCACCTCACTGAAATCCAGCAATTCGTTTATGAAATAAAAAAATAGAATTCAATTAATGCCAGAACAGGATTTGTTAAAGTGCATCATACAAAACCCTATTGCCATGCCATACATGTACATACCTGTAACATTTACTGCTGTGCAGGCTGTATCTCTACCGAATCCATTATCTGCATAACAGCAATATCGCCCTCCTGATCTTTTGCCAGTTATGTTCAATAAAATATCTGAAAAGCCGCTAATCCGTTGATGAGTATCATTGTGTATCCACCAAAAACTAGGTGGTGGGATCCCTGTTGCATTACACTGTATTTTGATCCAGTCACCTTGCTTGCAGGACAGTTGTGGAGCGTGATAGGTAATTTGTGGCACAGCTTAAATCAAAGATTATAATAACATAAACAATCAAAAACAATTAAATCAGTAGTTTCAGAGACAGGGACCAAGTTTTTGTACTTTTGTTTAAAAGCTGAGCACAGTAAAAAATAATAATAAGCCTTGTCCATCAGACAATGCATCCTTTAAGTGGTGGTCATGGTATATGAGTGCCTGTGAGGTGACAGGGCTGTCATATCCGATTCCGGGAAGCACGGGTGGTGTAGCGGTGTGAGCGCTCGCCTCTCATCAATGCGACCCGAGTTTGAGTCCTGCCGGGTTCGGTGTTGTATATGAGTAGAGTTGTTTGTTGGTTCTCTCCTGTGCTTCGAGGGTTTTCCGGGTTCTCCGGTTTTCCTCCCTCCACAAAAATCAACTCCTAAATTCCAATTCGATCATGGAATGAGGGCCACAGGTTTGTTAGCCACTGGCTGTAAAGTGCTACCCTCGTGAAAAAAAGGACGATTATTCTAATGCTTTGTTTCTTGCAGTTCACAGGGAAGGATTGATACAAGGTGAACATAAAAGTAATATTCAGCGTTACACATGATCTGTGCTGCTTAACCACATCTTGATGACACATGTTATTCATAGATAGTTATTGAAGTGTAATTTTCGATATTTACCATATACAAATACTTTAGAACAACGTCTGTTATTTTGTTTTCCAGCTGATGTTTTCCCCACTACTTCACAACAGTAGGTGATATTCTGTCCAACTGCAGCACTGCGCACCATAAGGGTAACGTTATTTTTGCCAGCAATTGAAAAAAATGAAGAATATTCCCTTGGATGTTTGTGATAGTTATATTCTCCCACATGTCTTGAAGCAATGATCATGGGGTGTGGTTTAGAGTCTTCAAAAAAATCAATCTGGGAGGACGAAAATGTTTCGTTTTTCTCCATCTCATAATGCCAGTGCAGTGTAAGAGGACTTCCTTGTTTTACATTGGTGTGTTCACCTGGTACAGCAAGCCATGAAATCCCATCTGGAAAAGAATACGAGATTAGTTATCATGGAACATGTCCTACCCTGACGCAACTTAGAGAGGATTATTGATGTTATTAACTGATGTTGACGAGAGAGTAAAATCATTCATAACAAAGATAAGATGCCATTGTTGTTTCCAGAAAATGTAAGATGGACACCTTGGGGGTACTCTGCCAGGGTTTGGGTAGGGGTGTTCGGCTGGTATTCTGATTCTTTTTTTGACGACCATAATAACCAGTTTCGGTCAATACGAAAGTAGAAACCCTGAATATGACAGGAAACCCAGGAAGAACTTGGAATTTGAGTGAAATTGCATACCCTGTTTATGACAAGAAGCTCGAAAAACCATACCCTGTTCAGCAGATCATCCCCGTATAGTCCATATATGGGAGTAGCTCCCCCCCTCCCCGGATGGACATTACTATTGGGTTTCTCATAGTACTGTTTTCATTGGAAAAGTCATGTTAGCTTAGTAAACAGGCAACAGCTAGATTACCATCAATCAAACAAATTGTACCTGCCTATTTACTGTACATACTAATTAATCTCAATGTTTGTCTTGATCAGCATGTAGCAATTGAAAAAGGTACTGTATATATGAATACCATCACAAACTCTGAAGATGCTTGAAAATTCCTCCACTCTAAGATTGGTGCTACTTATCACAAATGGAATGAGTTAAAGCAAATCCTAACAGATCAAAAGATACAATGTCTAGCGACTATAGCAATAATATCGAATATCAAGCTGGTAAAAGAAGAAATTGGTATCTAGTATGGTATCTAAATAGATATAGATGCTTCAGTAATCTAAATCTTAACTGCCAGAGATATACAAAGGAAACAGAAGGTGGACGTACATTTGCTTAAGAATTAGGTTGATTAAAGAATGGAACATTTTACCAAGAGACATGAAACTGAACTCAACTGAACGTGCAAATGATCTCAAACAAATAGGTCTTGGTTGTTTTTTACAAAGAATGCAGAATGGATATAAATGATGCACTTCAAAAGCAGATCTTCTTTGATAGAAGAATATCTAGAAAAATATGGACTAGGACGAGGAATGAGGGTGAAGACATCAGACTAGATATGACTCTTGAAGACCAGATTCCCAACCATTAAGGTATTTGAGGGTATATTCTGTAAGTCTTAATATTAAATGCTGGCCATAATTATGATAAAAAAATCAAAATTACCTTTAGGTAAACCCACAGTCATTAACATAATGGTATAAAAAAATATAAACCTTCATAACTTAAAGACCTTGCGTAATAGGTAAATTATGAGCCTTGTATGAACCCACTGAAGAAGAGGGCCAATGGACCTTTTACAACTTCAAGTCGCGTAAAAAATGAGCCATCTCAACTAAAACCATAGACAGCTGTTTCAGCCTGTATTGGGCCTCGTCAGCACGGTGTATCTAGTGAGCTGGTAGGATCTTAAAGACTTAAAGACGCATCACTCAAATCAAGAAGTATTTTACCATTCAACTATTTACTTTTTGTAGAATCAGTACTGAAAGTATTGTTGAAGAGGTCATGTGCACTTTAAAGGGAAAATATGATGATGATGATGGTAAGTTTAGGGGCGTAGCTTACCTGAAAGATGTACGGCTATCATACATGAAACAACAAGAAGGAAGACTGAAGACAATGATGGAATTACTTGAGGAAGAAACATGTCTAAAAAGATAATAATAACAAAAAACATTAATAAATGAATTAATTAAAATAAAGCAAATAAATAATTTTAAGTTGATTCAATCAATCAAGTTTGCCCACCACTGAGCACTTTTGGTAGTTCCAGAAAATATCCATACCCCTACCACGGGCGGCATTTTGGAATTCCGAAGGAGAGGGGGGTTTCTTAGACCAGGAATTCCGAAGGAAAGGGGGGCATCTTGGCCTGGAAAATTATTTCAAAGGATGGTGGGAAAATTGATTTAGAAATATCTGCGTGAAAAGAGCTGATGAACCAGCTGATCTTCGAAGTCTTTCGATCGCTTCGTAGGTATAAACACGACTCAAAAACCTAAAATTCAATAATATTGTTGCTAATTGATTAAAAAATTATCCATTTCAAACATTTTACACCATAGTTCAATGTAAATAACATAAAGTAAACATGATAAAGCTGCTTTGAAGTACCTTTAACTCCTTGAAATACCTAAAACTCCTACTTGGAAGGCCCGTAGGTGATTTCGTAATATTGTGAATTCGCTACCAGTTAGTCTCCCCCACAGCCGCTTTCAGTGTCGTCAGGGGAGAAAGCGTTGCGTGACGACACTTGAAAGCGGCTGTGGGGGAGACTAACTACCAGTCCGCTTTTGTGTTTGCAAACAAGGAATGCCTGGCGAAATTTACCTATTATTTTTTCCACAGGCAGCCCAAACAAGGTTCCTTTCTATGGTTTATAAGGGGATGTATGGGAGTTATGATTAAGGTCATGAAAATAAAATGTTTCACTCAACAATTTGCCTCAAAACTTGCTGCAGTTGTTGCATTTGCTTTGTTCAGTCTTCTGGCGAAGTTTCAGCGCGATTTGAGGCCGTTTAGTGGGTTATTTCAACTGTTTGTAGATTTATTTCTGAAATTATGGCTAAGTTCAAACGTTATACATTGCCAATTAAGTATATAGCTTAAGGTTATTACTTTAGAAACGGAAAGTCAATGCTAGTCGCGACAAGAACAGTCATAAATTGGCTTAATATGAATCTAAGTACTAAAAGTGATACTTACTGATTATCGCTCTCCTTTTTATCGAACATTTTTAGTACGATTACGAACCACTGACGTGGAACAAGGGGCCATTTTGCTGCGCATGCGCGCCATACCTGAACTCATGTGTACTGTATAGAGTTTCGATCATCAGTGGCGATACTTTGATAAATATACCTAAAAGATCTGCTTTTTCGTCTTCTGAAACGATTCGATATAGGCTTAGACACTAAGCCTGACGTCGAATATGTATCATTTGTGCGATTCAAGTGAGCAGTTTGCGAGCTACCTCAAAAATGGCGACTGTTGTGATATACTTAGCTATTGGTTTTACTGAAGAAATAAGACTATTTGATGCCAGCTTTGCTATAAAGTCGAGTGTTATGCTATTCTTATTTTATTACGATATCATGTGTATAAATCGCCTGCAATGACATGCAAAAATATACGCCTTTCTTTCATATCATATATTCATGATTCGAGCTTTTCGGCGTTCGGCTTAGAATGCCTTATGTCGTCCTATATGAGGCCCTCCAAGGGGAGGTCAAGGTTCCCATGTTCCCCGGTAATTTTTTCTGTTTGTTCCCTTGTTCTTTAGAAGTCGAAATACAAAGTTTGTCAATTTGTTCCCCAAAAATTAAATTGTTCACAAATTTGTTCCCTTGTTCCCTAACAGTTATTAGTAATGATATCTCTTGTTCCCTAAAGGTAAACAAATGGTCAGATGTTCCCTTATTCCCTCAAACTCCCCGGGAAGGCCTCTATATCGCCTATGTCTATGCTGCATTTTTGGAAAATTCCTTAATTCGTCTATGATTGTCTCAGTATATTGCCATTCCCCGCAGCGGGGTAACGACCCAGAGTAGGCCTAAAGTGGAATAATATTAATACTAGTATACTTTCTTTTGTGATTTAAAGACCTTAGAAATATGAAGACCGGGAAGATCTTTTTTGAGAGTGCGGCAAAAATGGAAAACAGTAGTCAGTAGTAAGCCAATCAAGAACAGGTCAAACAACATTGCATCTTTCGTTCAGTTGCTCTTTTTATTAAAATATTCTAGTGAATTGATATACTTAAGAGTTGTCGATCCACGACTTTCAGAAAAATCGAAAATTCTTGGCACAAAATACAAAAAAGTGTAACTGTCCTGTCATAATTGTTATCAACAAGCGATAACCCTAATCCTAACCCCTTCAAGGTTAAAAAATTTAAATCCTTTTGCCTGACCCTCCCCTGCATAGTATTTGTTGACCCTCTTCCACTTTTTCCTTTTTTTATTTCTATATTAGTCTTTCATTTAATTTATTAACTTTTTGATGTGGCATTGACATATGCAGATAATGTCCAGCAGCAGTACGAAATGGAAGAGGGATCTAAAGAAGTGCGCCATTTTTTTGCACGAAACTGGACGGCAAAATCCGGTATTATTATCATCATCATCATCACCATTATTATTTTGATTTATTGAGCGCTAATTTCTTAGAGTTCAACATCGTTTCAACTACTGCATCATCAACTACTGCAACATCATTTATAATCATAGCTTTGTTACACACTGACCTGCAATTAAGGAGACATACTTAGAATGTTTACCCACTTGTGGCATAAACGGTATACGGAGAGGAAAGGAAAGGTTTTTCAAGGTTAACGCCACGATGCACTTGTTCACTCATCCAGGCAGCACGAGGGAAGCGATCTAGAATATTAAAGAAGTCCAAAGAACGCCATGAAATAATTTTATCGGGCGAGCTGCATCATCTAACGATAACAACTGCTTCTTTACCTTTAAAGCGACAAAGGAGGCCATGATTTTAAAGTGCTCCAGGTATAAGGATCCAATCTTAAAGATTAAGAACAATGTCCTGTCGCAAGTGATAGCGGAAAGTTTGAAAGCCAGAGAAAGATTGCCACCAAAAACAGCGCGCGATAGCAGAAAATTTCTGGAGTATGATGTCATAATCCAATAGTAAAAATACTTATGAAAGAGTCGGTAAAGTGAGAAATTATAAAAATATGATATGTATATATAATGTAATATTCTGGAGGGCAGTAAAATAAGCAGCTTCATAGAGCGCTAATTATGCATCAATAGCCTTTTAAGCGATGCATCTAGATAAAGCCTCGAATTCCTAATTAGCAGGGCAATATGGAAAATAAAACATTATGAATAACCAAAAAAAAAAACGTGCTTAATTTGAACTAGTTAGTACATGACAAATTAGCCGCCAAACACAATTGAGTATTTAAATGATACGATTTTACACATTTTCCTCTCTAAAGTCATATATTTTACTTTATACATGTGTGTGTATTAATTAGAAGTGAACAAGAAACAGTTTAAACCCAGAATTCACTTATTCGTCTGTTATGTAGCGTTAGAAATTGTGATTTGTGAGGTGGATTTAAAATTTGTTTGGGTGGCCTTGGTTAATGTGTAGTCGCACTGTAATGGCTTTCCTATGGAAGACTTTCCTATATTTTAACCCCCAATTTAAAAATTGCAGTTCCAAGGAAAAAGTGGTTGGGTTTGAACTTAACATCCAAATAAGAAGGCAAGATTGTATTTTGAGAATTATATTCTTGAAACTTTAAGAATGCTCAAATTAGTCAAAAAGTGACCATAAAGCACGTCATAAAGTCATAAATTATTGAAGGAGCTTTTACATTCTTATAAAACATTGCCGGCGCTCCTTGTATTTTTTTCATCAGGTATTTGTCCAGGACTATAACGAGATGTAAAAAAGACGTCAATTACGAGAGTCCCTCTATTTGTAATACGAGTTCCTTACATGAACAAGGAGCATTTCCTTACCTGAACTAGGATTTTCCTTCTTCTGATCTTTGAGTATCTCTTATACCTTAACCATGAGTAAATCACACCTGATCTAGGAAAGCTTACCTAAAATAGGATGTATCCTTCTTCTGATCTTTGAGTATCTCTTATACCTTAACCATGAGTACATCACACCTGATCTAGGAGAGCTTAAGTATCCGTTATATAGGTAGAAATATATTACGCATGAATTAGGTGTATTCCTTATATTCCTTAATCACGAGTATAATCCCTTACACGTTAAGCAGGAGTATATCGCACCTGAATAGAAAAAAATTGCCCTTGAAAAAATTTCTTTTCTACAAATAGAAATACAAAAAAGGAAGTTACCTACTGGGGCTTACAGTCACCTTAAATGGCGTGTTAGATTTTGTGGAGAATAGGACTAAAACCGCGGAGAGTATGGGTAATGCATGTTGAGCGAAACTCATGGAAGAACACCGTATACGTGGACAAGTTATAATCTGGGACGCAAGGGTGGTATCACGGTGATACTCTCGCCTCTCTTTTCTGGGGGTGTCTAGCTCGATTCCCTGACGTAGTATCATATGGTAATAGAATTTGTTACTGGATATCACGGGTGCAAGCGAACATATGAGAAGTATACCGATTAACATATGGGTTTTCTGGGCTCAGAACTAAAGCCGTCCGGTATCCAGTGCACTTCTAGTATTTTATGGGGTTCGCTAGTGCTGTGCTCTCGCGACCTGCAGCTTCTACCCCTCTTATCTTATATGCATCCTTCCCTCTATCGCAGTATTCTGGTTCTCCTCCATCTTTGTTCCCATTCTTATGAATGAGTACAGTGACGTGTGAAAATGTTTCAGCAATTGTCTTTTTAAGGCATACTTCGTAGTATTTCGAGAAACGATGGTGGGATCAACTCGTTCGTAACCGGTCACCTACAGTTACATAACGGCCTCTAAGTTCGATTGTTGTATGAAAAAGTGCAAACTTAAAATTGCAATAAGCTTTTCTTTATAAATGAACTAAAAGCAAGTGAAAATTTCAACACATTTCTATAATGCATTACAAGCAATATAGCAATGCACTTTATCAATACTGGTATCTTTTGGTCCTTATTCACTCAACATTTGCTCAAGCCATCCAGAGACTGGTACTGTGGAGACACACCCCTGGTATTAAAGGACCTGGTACGATATTCACTTAACATTTGCTCAAGTCATCCAAAGACTGGTACTGTGGAGACACACCGTGGTATTGGAGGACCTGGTACGATATTCACTTAACATTTGCTCAAGTCATCCAGAGACTGGTACTGTGGAGACACACCGTGGTATTGGAGGACCTGGTACGATATTCACTTAACATTTGCTCAAGTCATCCAGAGACTGGTACTGTGGAGACACACCGTGGTATTGGAGGACCTGGTACGATATTCACTTAACATTTGCTCAAGTCATCCAGAGACTGGTACTGTGGAGACACACCCTGGTATTGGAGGACCTGGTACGATATTCATTTAACATTTGCTCAAGTCATCCAAAGACTGGTACTGTGGAGATACACCCTTGTGTTGAAGGGCCTGGTACTCTCCTGTACGTGTTGGGCTTCCTGTGGATGACAGTGATGTACTCTTAGGGGGCAGTCGTGTGAAAGGACTCAATGAATCGTAGTTAACAGTACGAGGTTGGATGGTCTGATAGGTGAGTGGAGGTGGATTTGAAACAGCCTCTGTTTGTCCATGTTGATCTGCACTTTCATACTGAGGCATGTAGATATTCGTCTGTACACCAGAATGTGGTTGGGATAACTGTGTTGTTGTTGTCACAACAGCATTACTCGTTGCACCTATTTCTTCATATTCTGGCAAGTTTGGTGTTTCGTTATCTGTAACATTAAAACTTGTCTCTTACAATGATAAGTCGTTCTGTGTACACATGCAAAGAAGAATACTAGTAATGAATTGACAAAAAGATAACTTTTATTAAACGTATACAGTGAATCGAATTATTCGGATGGATGTGTGGATGGATGGGTGGATGGATGGATGGATGGATGGATGGATGGATGGATGGATGGATGGGTGGATGGATGGATGGATGGGTGGGTGGATGGATGGATGTGTGTGTGGATGGATGGATGGGTGGATGGGTGGATGGGTGGATGGATGGATGGATGGATGGGTGGATGGGTGGATGGATGGATGGATGGGTGGATGGGTGGATGGATGGATGGATGGATGGATGGATGGATGGATGGATGTATGGATGGGTGAGTGGATGGATGGATGGATGTATGGATGGGTGGGTGGATGGATGGACGTGTGTGTGGATGGATGGTTGGATGGGTGGATGGATGGATGGATGGGTGGGTGGGTGGATGGATGGATGGATGGATGGATGGATGGATGGATGGATGGATGGATCGTCACGCACGATAGATAATATTAAAATTTGTATATAAAACACAAAGCGATAATCAGGTGGCTTACGTACTATTTGTGACCTCTCGTCGAAGCTGTTATTTGATCTGTAAAAGAGAATAAAGCTTATTTTTTATCGTTATTTTGAACGTTTAAGTTAAACGGCTCAGAAACACATACCTGTTTCCAGAATACTCTTTCGAATCTAAAATTAGAAAAGTCATAAAATAATTCAATATATTGAAATCAGTCTACCCTCATGTATGTCTTCTGTTATCTTTGCACCATACAGAAAATGTCCATATATCATACCTTTTCTACGTGAGCACAGGATACCCGCCATAAGTATGATGTTCAGAACAATCGACAAAACACACAGTACTCCAAGAACTGCAACTAGTATCTTTTTCCCCTCCTTCACAATAAGCGAGTGATCGTTAAGATCTGCGTACGAGATAAGAAGTAAGAGCGCTATCATCTGGACCATGACAAAGAATCATATTTGCTAAAAAAGATAAACTTCGTACTTACATTGCACATCTAAACATATGCTGACATTCTTGGTGTGTCCAATATCATTATCTGCTGTACACGTGTAACACGATGAATCGTTCCTTTTTACTCGTGTTATATTGAATATTCTTCCAACACCAATGACAGTGCCATGCTTCGTCCAGGTGATATTAGGTACTGGGTATCCAATGGCATTGCAAACAAGACTAACGTCTTTTCCCTCATCCACCAATATTACTTGTTTGTACGGATTTGTTATCTCTGGTGATTTACTCCTTACTGAAGTAGAGATCAATGGAAAAGACACATTTTATGGCTTTAAAGCAAGGAAAAGGATATTATTTCCTGCTTAAATTGCAATGCATCATTATATAATTTCAGGGGAAAATTAATAGGGGTCATTATTGGTCTATCAGATATCTGGCTAAGCTAAAAATAATTCGCACGCTGATTGGTTGAAGGCTGTAACATTGTCTTTGTAAGACGCTCAATGTTTTTTTCGGTGGCTTGATTCAATGAATTTTAGCTGGTTAAATTCTGCTGTTATGGACAATTTTACGAAAAAAATGAAAATACATGGATTCAAGAACGCAACTTTAGTTATAAAGTATGTCCACAAAGTTACTTACCATACACTTGAAAAACAACTTTTTTGATTGGTCCTTGTCCATATTTATTGAATGGAATACAAGTGACAGCTATGTGGTATATTTTGTCTTTTCTTGCAGCTGGTACTTTGATAGTATACAAGCCATCACTCGAATTGTACTCTTTATCATTAATTGTCATTATAAAACGGTTTGCAGGAGGGGAGGCAACAGCTTCACATTTTATGCGAATCATTTTAACATCGAGTATATTCGTGTGTTTCACCGACAGCTTTGTATTCACCGGCTCGTATTCTGAAAGCAAAGGGAAAAGAGCATTCAAACAACCAGATTGGAAATTTTGTTTATTGGTTAATTAAATTGCACACCCATAGGAAGTGGTGCAATACGTATATTAAACAATTATTGGATGAGTTTGAGCATGATATCGTAAATTATCAAGACCAAGACCGTGTAAAAATATTATAATAATATAAATTCATGACGTGTCCCTCAAATGTAATGCTATGCTCCATTAGAGTGAGAGCGAGTCGTACCAAGGCAATGGGCGAGAGAATAGTCAAATCAAATCCTATCACATTGAAAATAGGAATTATTCATGGCAGGTTCAGTGTATCAGAATATTGTCAAAAGAGACCAAAATATCAAAAACCTTTTAAATCAGCTCACTGAAATGCATCAATTCATTTGTAAAATGTGATTGGTTAAAGTGCATCATATGACAAAACCCTATTGCCATGCCATACATACCTGTGACATTTACTGCTGTGCAGGCTGTATTTCTACCGAATCCATTATCTGCAACACAGCAATATCGCCCTCCTGATCTTTTGCCAGTTATGTTCAATGAAATATGTGAAGAGCCGCCAATCAGTTGATGGGTATCATCGTGGATCCAATCAACTTGTGGTGATGGGAACCCTGTTGTCTTACACTGTAGCTTGACCAAGTCACCTTGCTTGCAGGACAGTTGTGGTACGTAATACGTAATCAGTGGCACAGCTTAAAAGATGATGACAATAAAAGTTAACAATATCAAAATAATTAAATCAGCAATTTCACTACTTTTTGAAAGAGCCTAGACATTTGGACCGATTTTTTCTTTTTTTGTTTAAAAGCTGGTGGTCATACAAATTATTAAAAAAGCAATCCAGCATTCGATTATATTAACATAATCAGATCTAATTTCTTTACAGGTTTGTGGGTTAGGATCATTGATCCTCTAAATTTATGGTTCTACAATGATCCCGCTCCAGATTGATATGGTTTAATATTTCAAGTATAGAATAATAAAATAAGTGAAACACCATCCATTCTACAAGCACCATCAACTGATGAAGACTTGCAGTTTGCAGTCCTTCTACTAATTACCCTCAATCTTGAGACAAATGAACAAGGAAAATAATACAATAAAAGACATTATCAGTCCTGATTAACCACATCTTAGATAGTGATGTATGTTATTCATAGATAGAGATAACTAGCTAAAAACTAGTTTGAGCTGCGTCGGTGTTTCAATGAAACAGTAATGATAAAAAGGTAAATAATACACCGTGAAAAGATGAAAAAACTTACTGACGTTTCGGACGCTAGTTCTTCGTCGGAGTAAAAGAGAAAGAGGTGGTAGAAAGGAGTGTTTATATGATAGAATAAGACAAAAGAAACCAATGAGAGCAAGCTAGGCAAGGAAGCAAAAACAAATAATCAAAAGACAAAAGAAAGGGTTAGTTGAAAGCAAAGCGTTCATTAATCCCGTTGGGAGTAAGAGGTACTAAGAGGAAACGTCAGTAAGTTTTTTTCATCTTTTCACGGAGTATAAATTACCTTTTTGTCATTACTTATTCATAGATAGTTTTGGAATTGTAAAATTAATGAAGTTTACCGTATACAAATACTTTAGAACACCGTTTCTCTTCTCGTTTTACAAATACGGATTTCCACAATATTTCACAGCAGTAGTTGATATTATGTCCAATCTCTGCACTTTGCACAATAAGGGTAACGTTATTTTTGCCAAGTATTAACACTTTGTTAGGTATCTGTAATATGTATTTTCACCCAGATGCCTTGAAGCTATAGAAGTGTATAACTTAGATTCTTCAAAATAACCAATCTTAGAGGACAGAAATGTTTCGTTGTCGTCCATCTTGTAATGCCAGCGCAGGAAAATAGGACGTCCTTGTTCTACGCTGGTGTGTTCATCTGGTACAGCAAGCCATGAAATCCCATCTGGAAAAGAATAAAAATATGGTAATCATAGAACATGAGAGAGATATATAAAATGTATACAAGAACTGTCTAGCGCAGTTCGGTAAAGATGAATTTTGAATAAATTAGCACATACGGCGCTAAAATAAATATATTTTTCAGACGTTTCGAGGCTGCTGCTTCTTCTTCAGCAGTGTAAGTTGAAGAATGGCTGAATATTTTAACCCACAACTGATACTAAGGCTGAACAAAATAGAACTTGTAGCTGGAGTATTGATGATACAGACTGAAGCTGACGAGAGGGCGAAGTCGTTCATTACGAAGAAATAAATTGTGAGAGAATAAAGATTATGAAACGATTGTTATTACTAGAGGGTTTTTGTAGTCTATTACCATGCAACGCGTCATCGTGAATATTGTTCCTACCAGCACTTATCTTAGCAATGAAAAAATGGTAAAGTTATGGAACTGTAACGTATGTACCTGCAAGATCTAGAGCAGAAAGGACCATCACCCATGGAACAGCTTGAAGAAAGAAGACTGAACACAATAATTGACGCACTTGAAGAAGAGACATATCTACCAATTATATTAATGTAATAATGTAATATTAAGTAAAATATTCCAGTAAAACTATAAGCTTGCCTGACCATTAGCAAAATTCAAATCAAACTGGCTATTTGAGGGCTTTATACCGCTCAAAACCAAGAAAAGGAACACTCATAAATGATTTTAAACGAAATAATATAGTTTTTAATTATTATGAACTGTTAGTTACCAAAGTATATATTCTTTTGAGATAATATTCGTCATGAAATCAAGATAAAGTCGAACTGTTCAACGACCATAAAGAGACAGTCTGGTAACCATCCAAAGCAACAGATCCAAAGTCAGCATGCAAAGATTATAGCCTGAATAAACTATGGGGTCGCACAACAACATCTCAATAATTTCGGTTTCTAGATATCACATTTGCTCAAAATTAACTCTTTTTTTCCCTTTTTCATCCCTAAGAGAGGGAATGGCTTAGATTTCAATCCTAAAAGATAAGAAGATCATTTCCGCCCTTCGTTACATATATGCGCGCACCCCATCTGGGCTTTTAAAGTTCAACTCCTGAATTAGGAAAAACAAGTATTTGACGATTACTCCTTATTTCGAAAATCGATGAATCACATACAGTTCACTTTTCAATAAGTTGACGTTCGATGACGAAATTCTTTTTGCTTAATTGTTATTTAGATTGCAGAACAGGATACTAGAGGACATGCAAACCATATATTAGTGAAATAGTACCAACTTATTAGTATAAAATAGCACCAATAAAAAAACTGAAAACAAAAGAAATAGATATTTAGTGCTATTTAGTTTTTGTGCTATTTCAAGGATAAATGGTTTGCACCCTACTGGTCAATCCAATTAAACAAATTGCCAAAACGTATTACCAAACGGTTGCCACATTAACATCATGGTGATTAAGATTAAGAAACAGAATAATAACTTAAAAGCATTTGGAATTAATATCCTACATTAAAAGCCAAAACATTGAGATCTATCCGTCACCTCATTAGCGTAGCATCTAGATCTGTTCCGTGTCTTTATGTTTTTCCAACATCATCCAAAATTTTCGTGCTTGCACTGCACTGCACTGGTGGCAAATCTCAGGATGCAGCTAAATACTAGTGATATTATAATAGTTTTATCGAGTAATTTGATTCAATTAACTTGCCAAACAGTTTCGATGTCTCATCCAAAAACACAGGGAGGGGCACCCGAAAGTTAAAATATCGATAGACCGTCACCTCCAAGAGAAAATGATAGTTCATTTTCTCTAGGTGTCTCCTAGTGACTATCACATACAAGCATTCAAACATTTCAATCACAAGCGACAACGAAGTAGGCACAAAGCCGAAAATCCAGTTTTATTTATGCTGTATGAATGAACACCTAACAGGCCGCGCAGGGAATGCTTTTAAACAAAGAAACACTTCATCGAAATAGACTTTCTTCTGCTTCTTTAACGATAAATGTCTCTTGAACCGTTCTATTAGTATTCATTTATATTCAAAAACTGATAAAAGTAATGACCATTACATTTTGATCTTTGACGTCAAATGATCGAACCTGATTTGATATTAAGTTAGCGCAATGACTGTGACAGTCCAGCTGTAAAATGTCAGTGGGTTTTCCGGATCTTCCCTACTTCCAGATTCCCTAAATAACCTGTGCTACTAATCGCGAGACTCTACTTACTTTCCCTCTTCATTTTCAGTTTTGAAACGAATATTTCAGAGTTTATTATTCGCAAAAATATGATATCACATTTTTTCTTAAATTTCCGGAGCAACCTTTAAATAAAATAGCGATAAAATTCGAAAGTGATTTTCACAAGCGCAGAATTTCCTCCGAAGCGGGGGTGGGCACGGTACCTTTTGGTACTTTGCAAGCAAAAATCGCAGTGAAGGGCACAAAAATTAGAGAATGCATGTTGGAATTTACAGCGACTTGTCGCGCGTCGATCGCCGCAATAATTGCAGACCGTTTACACGAGCGACTTGAGGTTACGACCAAAAAACCGCGATTGTCGCGGCAAATATCGCCCGTTTAAAAGCGGGCCTGTAGGCAAGAGAAGGGGCCGAAATGGCGAAGTAAGGAAAATGGTGTGAAAATGACTCGGTGGAAGCCAATGTTACAAAAGGAGGCCATGTTGTGCCAGTTGCGGACAAGAAAAAGCTTAATGCAGATGTAAAATTTCTTTTGCATCTACAGGAAAACAATTAACAAAACGTGCTTAGATGTTGCTCAGCGTTGGTTTTATCTACTTCAAAATATTCAGATAGGTTTGTCTAAAAGATATAGAATTAGAAATGGTTATCTTCTATTGTATCAGAGAGACAAGTATTGCAAGAATACAAAGAAAAAAAAACTTTCACAAAATTTTGTGGTTATAAGTAATCGTATTTAAGCATGTTTTACATTTTGAATCATTTGATATCTTGTTTCTCATTAGATATTTATATGTACACCTATTTCGAAAATCGTTGTCGCACCAAGAGCCACAAGTAATAAGCCAAGGCTCCAGAGAACGTCGGTACTTTTAATTATAATTGATTTATTCTTGGTTCATGCAAGTGGCTATAGCTCTTCCGCACTAAGCAGCCTTGCTTGAAGCAATTTGTGAAGTCAATAAATGAAAATGCACCATGAATGAACTAATTACAGCAAAAAGTACTGGCGTTCTCTGCGGTCTTGGCCTGTTGCTTGAGGCTTTTGGTGCGATAACGATTTCTGAAATAGGTGTATATTTTCTTCTCGAATAGTGTCGAGCATTTGATGCTTCCTCAAGTGAATTGTATTTTGGAACTCGACTTTTACTACTTTACTTGGGTAGCATGGGTGGCGTCCGCGGCTAGCGCGTCGTCTTTCACCGCTGTGAGTCCTATGGGTCGGGTCGCTGGTTCAAGCCCTGCGGTCGTCACATGAATTATTTATTTCATTCATTTTTACTTACGCTTCTTCCCCATGTATATCATACTTAAGAAATTGAAAAATCCAACCCAAGGCAAAAGAAGAAGTATTTTCAAATGGTACATGTGAATTTGTGCTGCCCCATGATGCTTTATTACACGATGATGATTTTTAATAGTAATCATTGTATTCTTATATTTCACAACTAACTACACGTAAAAAAATATAAATCATGCTTACGGTTTATATCATAAAGCGCAAAATATGCCGAACTACATTGTTCATGGTAGGGAATTTCGCTTTCAAAATCACGTGCGATGCAATCATCATGCCAGGGACTGATTCTTCGGCATTTAATTGTTCTTGGTACATCTAGATTGTGGTGAATGCCATTTGTCGACGCTATGTCTGCGAATGAGAGAAGCGTAATGTTGGATTAAAAAAAAACCACACACACACCCAAGTCAACGACAGCCTGCAAAGCAGGCGTTCTTGTGGGTTTGGGGAAAAACCGGGGTTTTGGGGGAACTTTGGAACGAGCGAGAATTGATCCCATTTTTCTCGCGGGCCCTTGGTCGAAACAGGAACCCCAAAACCTCGATTCTACCTCCTCATTTGCATATTCGAGATCCCGTGAGATAGCGCATGCGTAGTGAAGTTCATCTTGCGTTTGCGTTCAGTGAAGAAAAGTCCACGTTTTTGTTTCGGAAAAGATTTTAAGAAGAACCACGATTTTCTTAAAGAAATAGGTGTCTACCGACTTCCATCGTCCCGAGGGAACTCTCAGTTCGTGTTTTGGCAAGAACTTCTGAAGAATGGAGCAAGGCCATGAGGCCAATAAGCGTCAAGGCGAAAGTCTTGCAAAAAGATCAGAAACTACCAGTGGTTTAACCACCATGAAAGAATCCCGAAAGGGAAAGAATACTGTCGAAAAAACTTCCCGAAAGGGAAAAGGGCTCGAAAAAAGTCATAAGACGGGAGAAAATCCCACGAGTCCCAAAGACAAACAGCCAGAAGATGGCCACTCGAAAAGTTTGGCGCCAAAATCAAGCAAAGACCAAACCGAAAATACCTTGCTGGCCGAAGATGTAGATGACATCAAACAACAACTAGCAAACATTACTGGATCTTTAGCTAGCCTTACACCAGTAATTACTGAGATAAAAACAGCCTACGATAATTATAACCAGGCTGTTGATGAGTTGTCAGAAAGTGACAGTGAATCGCCCGCCAACGAAAACAATGGCGGGGAGGAGGAAGGTGAACCTCCCAGGAAAAAACCCAAGAAAGAACTGAATGTGGTTCTCGCCGGCATGGCGAAAGTGGTAAATAAACCACTACACAATGGAGAAGATCTCGACTTGGATTTGGCCGAATTATTGACAGAACTTCTAAGCAAAGGCGCCAGCAAAGACTCGCGCGAAGAGCTGGTGGAGAAATTACCCACGCCAGGAAACTGTCAGCGACTAGAGGTCGTTCGAGTAAACCCTGAGATCTTCAATAGTGTGAGAAAGGAAGTAAAAACAGAGGATGTTATGCTACAAAAAGCACAGAAACCTCTTCTTAAAGGAATAACGGCAGTAGCTAAAGTGCTAAGTGACTTTATGAAAGCTGAAAAAGATAAGAACATTCCAGCCGAAATGGCGGACATGACAACAAACACAATGCAGACTCTTTCAGACAGCCTGTCACTGTTAAGCGAGGCTTCGCATGAAATTGACTTGCGAAGAAGAGCTTTGTTCAAATCAGATATGAAATCTGAATATCGTTTGCTGTGTAGCGATCAAAACCCTGTTAAAGATCTGCTATTTGGAACTGAGCTAGGCAAATCAGTAAAGGATTTGACGGAGGCCAGCAAGGTCACATCTAAAATTACCTCGAAACACAATAACTACAAGAGACAGAACTCAAATGGCAGCCAATATGCGAGGTCAGATCAGAGAAGGTTTCCTTTTTTAAGCCGGGGCAGAGGCTCTACTGGAAGGCAAAGAAGCGGATACACAGGGTACCGAAATCAGAAAAAACCAATCCCAGTATCAGCCTCGCAAGTGAATTCAAGTTTACATATCTCTATTCCTCTTGTTAAGGTAAGCAACCTTGAGGAAAATGATCATATTGCATTTAAAACAGAGAAATCTGTTCTGCAAAGTGAGAATACACTGACCAAAACTTCAATCAGTTGAAGAGAAAGCTCTTCATACACTAGTAGATGAGCTATTAGACAAACAAGTCATAGAAAAATGTGAACACGAAAGAGAAGAGTTTATTTCACCAGTGTTTTTACGAACAAAAAAGAATGGAAAATTCAGATTGATATTAAATCTCAAAAAACTGAATAAAAATATTTTACCAGTTCATTTTAAAATGGACACAATAGAGTCCTGTATAAATGTAATGGAACGGAATTGTTTCATGGCATCTCTGGACTTAACTGATGCTTATTATTCAGTTTCTATCCACCAAAAATCCCAGAAATACCTAAAATTTCAGGTGGGAAACCAATTATACAAATATATCACACTACCAAATGGTCTTAGCTCTGCACCGAGAATATTTACAAAACTCATGAAGCCAGTGTATTCCACTTTGCGGAGCAGAGGACATATCTCAAGTGGTTACCTAGACGATAGTTTTTTATTGGAAACGTCATATGATCAGTGCATGAATAATATAAATGAAACTTATGATCTGTTTAGAGACCTGGGGTTTCAGGTCTCAGAGGAAAAATCGGTAACCCGACCAACCCAAATTTTAGAGCATTTGGGGTTCATATTAAACTCTATTGACATGACAGTCAGTCTCACACGGGAAAAAATTAAAAATATTAGAGTCCTTGGTAAAACCATTTTGGATAATAAAACATGTACAATAAGAGAAGCAGCTAAACTTATTGGAACTTTAGTTTCTTGTTCTGTTGGAGTGGAATTTGGACCACTTTTCTACAAACAACTTGAAATTGAAAAAATTGAGGAACTCAAAAATAGCAGAGGTGATTTTGAGGCCTTAATACAGCTAGAGAAGACATTAAATGGTGGTTAGGAAACCATTACAAATTTACTAAGAAAATTTCCCACAACAACCCAGACTTCACCCTTACCACTGATGCCTCCCTGGAAGGGTGGGGTGCACACCGCCAAGGAAAGGACTGTGCAGGAGGTAGATGGCTTGCACATGAACAAACCAAACATATAAATTGTCTTGAACTTGAAGCTGCTAAATTAGGACTACAGTCTCTGTGTAGCAATGAGAAAAATGTACACATACATTTACAACTAGATAATGTCACAGCAGTAACATTTATTAATAATATGGGTGGAACTCACTCTTTGGCTTGCAACAAAGTAGCTCGTGAAATCTGGTTGTGGTGTATTTCAAAAAATATATGGCTCAGTGCGACACACATTCCCGGAATACAAAATGAAATAGCTGATCGGTTGAGCAGAAAATTTACAGATAGAACAGAATGGCAACTTCATCCCACTGTTTTCAAACAGCTAATAGAACTCTGGGGGAGGCCAGAAATAGACTTATTTGCCTCCCGAAACAATTATCAATTCAAGCCTTTTGTATCATGGCGTGCTGATCCTGAAGCCATGGCAATAGATGCATTTTGTTTAAGTTGGAAAAATAAGTATGTTTATTTATTTCCACCATTCAGCATGTTGACCAAAGTTCTTCAAAAGCTCCAGGAAGACCGAGCTCAAGCCTTGCTGATAGCACCATTGTGGCGGACCCAAGTCTGGTTTCCAAAGATGTTACACATGTTAATCCAGCGACCAGTGTTGCTTCCAAGAGACAAATTTGTGCTACAATTACCACACAACAGAAAACTGATTCACCCATTGTGGCCAAAATTGAAACTGATGGCATGCCTTTTATCAGGGGACGACTCCAACAACAGAACATTTCAGAAAGAGCTTGTGAAATTATCCTCTCGTCATGGCGAACAGGAACAACAAAACAGTACAGAGTTTATTTGGATAAATGGAGGAGATACACAGCAGAAAGAAATCAAGATCCCATTTATCCAACTGTAGCTAATATAATTGAGTTCTTAACACACCTATATGACTCTGGAAGCAGTTACTCAGCAATTAACACTGCCAAATCAGCATTGTCGGCAACTGTTGAGCTTGCCGATAGTACTTCGAGTGTTGGAGAACATCCTCTAATTAGAAGATTTGTCAAAGGAACTTTTCAGACCAGACCACCTCGTCCAAGATATCACTCAACTTGGGATGTCTGCAAGGTGCTAGATTTATTAAAAACATGGAGTCCTGCCTCAAAGTTGGATTTAAAGTTACTCACTCTCAAGCTAGTTATGTTATGTATGTTAGTTACTGGTCAAAGATGCCAATCAGTGCACATGATGGACCTTCAACATGTTTCAAAAGGGAAGTCTTCCTACAAGTTTTTTCTAGATGGACTTATAAAACAATCCAAACCTGGAAAGCAACCACCAATACTGGTGCTTCCTGCTTTCCCTGCAGACAGGAGACTTTGTGTAGTGATTTACCTAAAAGCTTACATAGCTAAAACAGAAACTATCCGAAGGCCACAGAACACAAGGCTCTTTCTCAGTTATAACAAGCCTTTTCAGCCTGTTCCAGAAACATTATTTCTAGATGGGTCAAAACAGTAATGGCACAATCAGGCATAGATGTTAAAACATTCCTACCACATAGCACCAGGTCAGCATCAACCTCGGCTGCTTATCGCAGTGGAGTGCCATTAGAAACAATTATGGAAGCTGCAGGATGGTCATCACAATGTACATTTGCTATTTTTTACAAGAAAGACATTAAACCAGACAATTGTTATGGAAGCTCAGTTTTAAGCTGTGCTTTATAAAGATGACAAAAATGTTCCATTAATTTCATATTAAAATGTTTCCATTTGAGGTTATTGTGTGTTTCCCTACTGAAGGGTACATTGACACGGGCCCACGTAGCTTTGAAGTCTCACGGGATCTCGAATATGCAAATGAGGAGGTAGAATTAAAAAATTAAACGAGGCTTACCTGTAAGGTGAAGTTTGATTGGGATTCTACCTCCTCATTCTTGCATAGAGAGATCACGTGCCCACCCCATTGTCTGGTGTATACCCACCCATTTCTTGGGATAACATGGGCCCGCTTTAAAGGATGAACTTCACTACGCATGCGCTATCTCACGTGATCTCTCTATGCAAGAATGAGGAGGTAGAATCCCAATCAAACTTCACCTTACAGGTAAGCCTCGTTTAATTTTTTAATTCTTCCTCATCCCCATCAAAAGAACGCCTGCTCTGCAGGCTAAGACAACGATAACAACGTCAACAAGTGAAAGACATTAACACGGACGGAAATAATGCAAAAGCATGCATCATAAAGCAAGGGAAGCGCAATGAAAAACTGTCATAGAAGCAAAGAATAAATGTAATTTTTAGACCCGTTTCCTGGCGAAAACGATTGTAAGATAAATTCAGTTGGGTAATGCCACGTACCTTTTTTCGCACCAGCCATTTTTCTTTTCAATCACATTGCGATGACAAAAGACAATATACAGCAGCCTACTATATATATCGCGATCCATTTCTCGTTAAAGTTCGGTGTCGTTTGATTCAAGACTATGAAACCGAGATAAAAAATTGATCAAATTTAGGAAAATATTCAACAAAAACAAGATTGTTATAAAACTGCAATCTCAAAGTAATATGACACAGCATGTATGGGCGCTTATCAAACAGCCATGTACTGATAATAACGAGAAATTTCGATTCAGCTCAAAGTCCCTATTCTCTTTGGACAGAAGGCTCTGCTGAGTGGCGAACACTCTTCAAAATTTGCAGCAAATGAAACGTCAAACCCATCCTGTCAGTATAAGCCTCGATCAGAGATTTGGTTGCACAATGGAGCTCAAAAGTTGTGACGCACTTCCGGGTCCAACTCTTGCGAGTATATACACTTATTTCAATAAAGTTAGTCGCCTGAAAAGCTACAAAGCTGAGACCGGCAAGGATTATGGGTAGATACATTTTACATGTTTTAACCACTTGATAACTGTTGATGGACTTGAGATCTTCTACCAGGTTACGAGTTAACCTCCTGTGAGCATCTTCAACTGCTGCAGTTTGTGTCAAAAGCTTTACTTGTTGAATATGAAATATTTCCCATGATTCTCAGCGGTCACAGCTTTCTTTTTTAGTGACTAACTTTATTGAAATAAGTGTATACATAAGAGCGACATTAGATACCATAGGGGTGTTATATAGGGGGAAAAAAAGACGCGCGTATTACAGAGGACATTCAGCTTGACCTCGAATTTAAAAAAATAATTAATCATTTAATTTTCCCGATTTTATTTTAGCCATTTACCTTAATCTAAATTGGGCTCCCTGTGGTTTAAAAAAATCAATTTTTTTTCAGTTCAAAAATTAGGTGTTTGTTTTGTTTTGTTTTATCCTTTTATCATTTTTTGTCATGATTTCAATTGACCTTAGTTGCCTAAGGATATGGATAAAGGCCCCTTGCGGCATAATCCCCAATCCTTTTTCTTGAGGATTGAATTATATACTTATCTCAATAAAGTTAGTCATCTGAAATGTGACAAAAATGAGACCAGCAAGGATTATGGGTAAATAGATTTTACATTTGATAACTATTGATGAAGTTAATCTCTTTTACCAGCCACATTTTCACCTCCTGTGAGTAACATCAAGATGAAGTTTGAAGAAAGTGATTTAAACGTGAGGTATAAAAAGTGGTTTTTGCAGGTTTTTTGGAATGAGCATATAACCGGCAATACTATATATCATATATGCTATATCGACCTTAAAAGTCGAACGGCACACATACCTTTGTCAGCTGTACTGCAGTTGCGTTTAGTCATCACTAAATGAAGTTCGAGAAAAACAAAAACGAAAACAAAAACAAAAACAAAAAAAAAAAAAAAAAAAAAAAAAAAGAAGAAGAAAAGAAAATTAAAATCAAAACTAAAACCAAATTGACCGCTACCCGGTTATCTCAGATGGTAAGAGCGTCGGTCTGTTGTGCGGGAGGTCGTGGTTCAATTTTAATTAACAAATAGACATCAGTTTTTTATGTGTCTGTCCTTTTATTGGCGATAAATTGCGTCATCACATTCTCAAAGTAGTTTGCGTACACGAGGCGTAGCAGAGTACCCGCGTACCCCTAAGCCCGAGAAAAACTATTTTGAGATCACTGGGCTGTCTAAAATACAATTGCAAGAGGAAATGCACGACAAAACACGATTGCCGCTCATATTGGAAATAATCCTAGGTACCCAACCTGCTGTAGATGATGGGAAACATTGATGATGATGATGATGATGATGATGATGATGATTTACTACCACTTCTATTACTAGAGTGATTTAACGTTTTACTACTTACCATTTACAAGTATTTCTGGGCTGGTTATGTTCCCCATTACATTCCATGCGTGACAGAAAAACGTCATTGGTTTTGTAGCACACTTTTCAAACGAGACGTTGTAATATTTTCCGTTTTTTACATTGTCTCCAGTATCTCCACTTGTCCATGTAATGCTTGGAGTTGGGATTCCTGTGGCATCGCATTTCATAGTAATGCCACTGACCATCATGTTGTACTGAGTATGTAATGGAGTTGTAAACCACGGTGGAGCTGGTTAAAAAAAAAAACGCCGGAGTCATTTTTTTAGTTTTAGTTGTTGTTTTGTTGTTGTTTTTGTTTCAATAACTATATTTTACTTTTATTCTAAAATTTAAGGAAGGGGTGGGCATATTTTTTGTCCAGATGAGGATGTGGCTGGAGAAGGTTAGAGAGCCAGAATGACTAAAAGTTGGGGCAAACATTGAATAATGCAATAAATCTGTAGACCTGGAAAGAAGGCTCACCTATCTTTTTATTTTTATTTTTTCAGTGCCCAGAGTGAGCTAAAATTATAAAAGCACAAAGTTACTTACCATACACTGGAAAAACAACTTTCTTGATTGGTCCTTGTCCATATTTATTGAATGGAATACAACTTACAGCTATGTGGTATTTTTTGTCTTTTCTTGCAGCTTGCACTTTGATAGTATACATGTACAAGCCATCACTCGTATTGTACTCTTTATCATCAATTGTCATTATAAAACGGTTTACAGGAGGGGAGGCAACAGCTTCGCATTTTATGCGAATCATAATAACATCGAGTATATTCGTGTGTTTTACCGACAGTTTCGTATTCTCTGGCTCATATTCTGAAAGCAAAGGTAAAATAATAATGATAATGATAGTGATAATGATGATGATGATGATAATGATGATAATGATGATGATGATGATGATAATGGTGGTGATGATGATGATGATGATGATGATGATGATAAAAGCTTTATTTAATGTCAGAAGGTCAATCTTTCAGTCATAGACTGGTTTACAAAGTGCCTTTGCAATCAAACAGCAGAGCGAGGGCACCTGATTAGCTTTGGGCTTGGAAGTGCTTGTTGGTTGGTTAAGTTGTGCATACAGTCAATTCAAAAAACGTCGACCATCTCAACTCTGGGCAGCAATCATCGAAGCCGAGTTGACTGCAGTAATTTTATCTGACTAGTTATGCCTGGTTTAAAGCACGAACCTTCGTAGGCGAGCGGGAAGTGTTGAAGAAAAGTTATTTTTGATGCCCTCATATTTTCGAAATTGTGACCTGAATCATAACTACTTTGTTTTTCTTTCCCTAAACCCAAAGACATGCATTTACTGGATTGTTACTCACCATTATTATCTTTACTACTAGCGGGAAATATCATTAATTCAGAGCGAATATTTAACCGCTTCAGTGATTTTTACCCATATTCGCTTTCGGTCCAGTTGCGTATTGAGTCGGTCAACGACAACGTTTTTTGAATTGACTGTATACATGATATCAACCTAGTATGAACCCATATTATTAATAATTCATGACGTGTCCCTCAAGTCTAATGCTATGGCCCATTAGAGTGAGAACGAGTCGTACGAAGGCGACGGATGGGAGATTAATAAGACCAAATGCCATCACACGAAAAAAGGAAAACTTGACGAAGAAGTAGACATGAATTATTTATGGCGGTTCAACATTTCATATCGTCAAAAGAGACTAAACTGTCCAAAAACGTTTAAATCACCTCACTGAAACGCAGCAATTCGTTTATGGACTTAAAAAAATAGAATTTAATTAATTGCAGAATATGATTGGTTAAAGTGCATCATATGACAAAACCCTATAAGCCTTTTCACAGTTTAAGAATCGATTCCACTGCGCATGCGATTTTATCCAATTTTATCCCGAATTTCTACCTTCTTTTGTCTAAACCTTCTTTTGTTCTTAATTAAACAAAAGAAGGTGAGAAATTCGGGATAAAATCGCATGCGCAGTGGAATTGATTCTTAAACTATGAAAAGGCTTATTGCCATGCCAATGTAACCGGCGGCAAGGCGCTCAGCTATGAATCAGATTGCAAGTGGTTTTGACAAAAGAATTTATTGAAAAATTCACACAACTTTACAATACTCGAAAAAAAAAACGGGAACGAGATTACAGGATATCTCTTTACATCGTAGAGAATTCCTTGTCTTGATATGTGCAACGTCTTCAAGAACTTTTACTACACTGATTTAAGCTTAGTTTGGGCCTATTTTTATGGAAAAACCTGCATTCTTAAGACCTTACACATCCTATGCAATGTTGCACGCCCTAGGCGCAAACAGGATGTCCCAAACACGAACTTACGTAAACAAGCGCCAAACCTAGGCATGACTCACTGTAATGTAATTACGTACGGAAATTATTTCTTGCTTACGCATTTTCCACGCAAACAGTTAACTAAAGAATTACATTCCTATGTGTACACGAGGCATTCCTAATTAAAATATAGATTTATGACTAAATAATTACTGTCCGAAATAGTGTCTTTTGACTCTGTCACACTTGCCCCTCCTTTTTGTTTGCTTCGTCCTCGAGCAAATTCAGGAACAATGATGCGCAGGTGGACTCGTCAGTGCTGAAGTGCGGATCTTGGAAGATTATAGAGGTTGCTGTGTTGGCCTGCCGTTGTCCTTGTGGAACGTCGGAGTACAGGTGCAGCCAGTTCTTCCTCAGACGCATCATCACTATCATCATCATCATCAGGTTCAGCTGGTTCTGTCATTGGTTGAAAGGCGATTGTCATTCCTCCAATGTCATCTTCTTCATCTGATGATTCTGGCGATGCAGTACATGTTTGTCTAGACCTGTCAGCTTGCTTGTGTCGTCCTCGTATCTCCAGCATTGGTCTTGGACACACTTGCATTTCTCCTTGACTAACAACTTTATCTCCTCCATGTCCATCAGCTCTTTCAACGACATATGTATTGTTGTCTCTTCGTTCGACGATTTTGTACACTTGGTTGTCCCATTTATCTTGAATCTTGTTTCTTCCTCTGACTTTACGATTGCGAAGGAGTACTCGCTCTCCAAGTTGTAGTGGTTCGGCCAGTGCTCTGCCCTTCTGGTCATGGATCTTCTTTCTGACGGTAGCAGCTTCCTTCAAGTTTTGTGTCACAGTGGTGTAAGCTTCTCGTAGACGAGTCTGGTGCTTGGTAATCCATTGCTGGTTGTCTACTGTCACTTGTCTGTCATCATCAGGAAGTAGAATGTCCAAAGGTAGCTTGGCATGTCGACCAAACATCAGGTAAAAGGGTGAGTATCCAGTCGTTGCATGTGGCGTAGCATTATAGGCGTAACATAACTCTTTCAGGTGTTCAGACCACCTTCTTTTCTTTTCTGCTGGTAGAGTTCTTAGAAGCTCATGTAGTGTACGGTTGAATCTTTCGCACTGCCCATTTCCTTGAGGATGATAGGGGGTTGTCCTTGACTTCTTAATTCCATACACTGCACACAACTCCTTGACTAGTTCTGCCTCAAATGACTTGCCTTGGTCAGAGTGTATTCTTTGGGGGATTCCATACACAAGGAACCATTCTTTAATCAGGGTCTTGACTACGGTTGTAGCTTTCTGATCACGGGTAGGTACAGCAATTGTAAACTTTGTGAACACATCTGTTAACACGAGGACATTTTCTCTTCCATCTGTTGCAGGCTCAAGCAAGGTAAAATCCATCGCTAGCACTTCCAATGGCCTAGTAGCTAGTAGGCTGCCCATCGGCGTCTTGACTGGAAGGTAGGATCCTTTGGCAATGACACATCTTTCACAATTTGAGATCCATTGCTTCACATCTCCTTGCATACCGGGCCACCAACATCTTTTCCTCAAGAGCTGTTCTGTCCTGTCTTGTCCTTGATGTCCACATTGATCGTGCGCACCCTTCAGTACTTGTGATTTCATTGATGTGGGGAGTAGCAGTAACCGAAGCTCACTTCCCTGTCCGACTCCTGTACGGCGGTAGAGAACTCCATGGCTTTCCTCAATCCTGTTCCAGTGACTAAGCAACTTCCTTGTATCCCTTGTCTCTTGTTGGCTTTGCCTTTTACTTGGCCGACGTCCAAGGTTTCGGTAGTGGAGGAGACGACTGATACATGGGTCCTCCTGCTGTAGTCGTTGGATCTCTGTGAGAGGTGTGGTTGGGAATGAGGTTGCTTGCTCCTCCAGCGCACTTGTCTCTGTGTTGCTTATGAACGCTGCTGATACCATCAAATGTTGACGTACCTCTTCTGGTAGGTCTGTAGTATTGGTAGAATAGGCTAGTGTACTTCTTACTTCAACTGTGGTTGGTTCTTCATCTCGGTTGATGCGACTTAGAGCATCTGCATTCTGGTTGTGACGTCCAGGGCGGTACTTGATGGTGAAGTTGAAGTTTGCTAACTCTGCAGCCCACCTCTGCTCCACAGCTTTCAGCTTACTCTTTGACTGTAGGTATGTCAGCGGGTTGTTGTCTGTGTAGACGACAAACTTCGATCCCAGCAGGTACTCCCTGAACTTCTCACATACAGCCCACTTCAAGGCTAGTAGTTCCAGCTTCCTCGATGAGTAGTTCTCCATGTTTCGCTCTCCACCTCTCAGGCCTCGGCTGGCATAAGCGATCACTTTGACTCTTCCGTCCTGTTCTTGGGACAGCACGGCTCCCAATCCTTCGTTGGACGCATCCGTCTCTAGGATGAAGGGCTTGGTGTAGTCCGGGTATGCCAGTACTGGTGCTGAGGTTAGTAGATTCTTTAACTTGTTGAAGCTCTTTTGGCATTCTTCTGTCCACAGTACGCCAATCTGCTTCCGGGTGGTCATGTTACTTCCTCCGCTCCCGAGCTCAGCAACTAACTTGTGCAGCGGACCTGCCACTTGAGCGAACTTGGGGACAAATCTTCTGTAGTAAGACGCGAAACCAAGGAATGATCGCACATCGCGCACTGTCTGGGGAACTGGCCACTCGTTAACTGCCTTTGTCTTTTCAGGGTCTGTCTCGACACCGTCAGCAGAGACCACGTGCCCCAGGTAGGACACCCGATCTCTGAAGAGTTGACACTTGGTTGGTTCAACCTTTAATCCATGATGCTTCAGCTTACTGAATACCGTTTCCAACCGCTCAAGATGTTCTTCAATGGTGGATGAGAAGACTATGATGTCGTCCAGGTAGACCATCAGGGTGCGAAGTATGTCCTCTCGGAAGACTCCTTGCATCAACCTTTGGAAGGTCGCTGGGGCATTCTGTAGTCCAAACGGCATCCGAGTGTACTGAAACAAACCCATGGGCGTTGTGAACGCAGTCTTGTGCTGATCATCAGGATGGACTTCAACTTGATTGTAGGCTGATGCCAGATCTATGGTGGAAAAGTACTTTGCGCCACGCAGTGCCTCCAGTGATTCCTCTATCCTTGGTAGGGGGTACTGATCACGCTTGGTTTTCTGGTTCAGCTTCCGGTAGTCGACGCACATCCTCAAGGCTCCAGACTTCTTTCGTACAAGCACTATTGGGGAGGCATAGTTACTCTCACTTGGACATATCACTCCTTTTTCTAGCAAGTCTTGTAGATGCTGTTGCACCTCCTGGTATTGGTTTGGAGGAATCCTTCTGTAACGCTCTGTGACAGGCACATCATCGTCTGTGTAGATGCGATGATATGTTGTCTTTGTACAGCCAAGGTCCTCCTTACATGAAGCAAACACCTCTTCATTTCTTTCGAACATCTGGAGAGCTTTCTCCCTCTGAAGTTCCGTCCCGGGGAAATGTTCCAGGGTAATCCCGTGAGGGGGTGTCTGTATCCTTTGCCAACGTACTTTGCCCACAGCTTCCCGTTGGGGTGGCATCTGAGGGTCAGCACTAAGGTTACAGCACACTGTCACCATGTTATTCTCGTGTAGGAACTCCAACTGCTCTCCTCTCTTGACCATCTCTCCCTCTCGCACAATTCCAATCCGCGTCCTCGGCTTTAGCCATATGTCCTTTGCCGTCTGGTTGGCAACTCTGACATAGTAACACGTCTTGGTAGTATCCACGAGAGTACTGGCCACGGTGAGGTTTCCTTCTACTGGTACACCAAGGGGTTCGATCACAGCATCATTGCCCCATGATGGGCCTGTGACCAAGACATCAGATTCCGTGAAAGCAGGGACCCAGACTTTGTCTGAGCCGGCTACTTTCACAAACCCAGTTTTACGTTTACTCTTCTTCTCTTCATCTTGCAGGATCTGTTGGTATTGGGGCACCTGCCCAAGAACGTTGGTTCCCAGTAGGCCAGGTACCCTCCTCTGCATTACTGTAGTGGCTGCTGTGTCCTTCGTGATGAAGATGCCGCACCCAGGGACCACCACTCCTCCGATCTCTACTGTAGCGACGATATATCCAATGTAAGGGATGTCCAAACCGTTAGCTCCTCGCAGCTGCAGTAATCTTGTTTCAGGGTGTAGGTCTCCAAGGGTTGGCTGTAGCTTTTCCCTGTAGAACGACTCGGTGATGAGGGTAACCATGGAGCCCGTATCCACTAAGCTTTTCACAGGTACTCCGCCAATCCTCGCCACCACTGTGGGACTTGTCCCGACAAACTTTTCGTTCTGAAAAAGAGAATTAGAGCCACTACAGTTCCTCTCCACGGCGTGGCTCACTGCCGTGGAGAGCTGGAGTTTGACTCCTTCTGTGGTGCTGCTGGTGCCTTGTCTTTCAGGGGCTTTGGGCAGTTCGGCCGAAGATGTCCAAGCTCGTGGCAGTTGTAACATCTCCTCGGACCACGTGGGGGACCTCGTGGTGGTGATGGGCTCGCGAACTTCATGGTAAGTTGGGTTAGCAGCTTCTGCTGCTCATCCAGCAATTTTTGTTGCTGCATGAGCCTCTCCACCAGGGCCTTCTGTCCTGCTGTAAGCTCTTGGATGGCATTTACTTGGTTGCTCTCCACCAACACCTCCTTGGCCGCTGCACGGCGATGTGCTCCTCTATCTGTGTCTTCCGAGCTATGATAGGCCTCTTGCCTCACCTCGTTGAAGGTCTTCTCGGGATGTTCTCTGATATAGCGCTTGAGATCCCTGCGCAACAGGTTGTCACGCAAGTTCTCAACGAATGTGTCTCTGAGGTTCTGGTCCTTGTTTTCCAGAGCTCCTACGTGTACTCTGGTTATGTGCTCCGCCATCGACATCAGGGCATGGGCAAAGTCCTGGATGGGCTCCCTGTCACCTTGTTTTCTGGCGAAAAACCTCTGGAGAAGCTGGGTCTTGGTGAGCTTCTCTCCGAAGACGTCTCTCAGAATCCTGAAGAAACCCTCCGGGTCTGTCCAGTCATCCGCAGGCCTTAGTCGAACTTCATCTCGAGCCGCTCCTTCTAAGCTATGGTACAGGAAATCCACCGCCTCTTGATCAGTTAACTTCTGGGCAGCCACAGACCTCTGTGCATCCGCTATCCAGTCTTCAAGCACCTTGTCGTCTCTGCCACCAGCATACTTTCTCAGCTTCTTCTCCCTTGGCACTGTCACTTTTACCACTGGTGCAGGAACAGGTTGGGCAGGGGGTCCTCCTTCAGCCTGCATGCCATCCAGCTGTGCCTTGAGTGCAGCCAATTGCTCTGTGAGTGCAGCCACAGCTTCTTCTGCCATGATTTCAGTCTCGTTCCCGTTGGTAAATAATCAGTAACTACTAATGTCAACTTTCTTGCAATCCCACTTCTGACACCAAAAAATGTAACCGGCGGCAAGGCGCTCAGCTATGAATCAGATTGCAAGTGGTTTTGACAAAAGAATTTATTGAAAAATTCACACAACTTTACAATACTCAAAAAAAAAAACGGGAACGAGATTACAGGATATCTCTTTACATCGTAGAGAATTCCTTGTCTTGATATGTGCAACGTCTTCAAGAACTTTTACTACACTGATTTAAGCTTAGTTTGGGCCTATTTTTATGGAAAAACCTGCATTCTTAAGACCTTACACATCCTATGCAATGTTGCACGCCCTAGGCACAAACAGGATGTCCCAAACACGAACTTACGTAAACAAGCGCCAAACCTAGGCATGACTCACTGTAATGTAATTACGTACGGAAATTATTTCTTGCTTACGCATTTTCCACGCAAACAGTTAACTAAAGAATTACATTCCTATGTGTACACGAGGCATTCCTAATTAAAATATAGATTTATGACTAAATAATTACTGTCCGAAATAGTGTCTTTTGACTCTGTCACACCAAACATACCAGAGACATTTACTACTGTGCAGGCTGTATCTCTACTGAATCCATTATCTGCAACACAGCAATATCGCCCTCCTGATCTTTTGCCAGTTATGTTCAATAAAATATGTGAAGAGCTGCCAATCCGTTGATGGGTATCATCGTGGATCCACTCAACTTGTGGCGATGGGAACCCTGTTGTGTTACACTGTAGTTTGATGGAATCACCTTGCTTGCAGGACGGTTGTGTTGTGAGGTACGTAATCCGTGGCACAGCTTAAATCAAAGATTGTAATAACATAAACAATCAAAAACAATTAAATCAGGAGTTTCATAGAAAGGAACCAAGCTTTTGTACTATTGCTTAAAAGCTGATCACAGTAAGAAATAAAAAATAACAATGACAAAATAAAAAATAAAAGATAAAATGACATAAGAATAAAATAAAATAAAATGAATAAAATAAAATAGAATAAAATAAAATAGAATAAAATAGAATAAAATAAAATAGAATAAAATAGAATAAAATAGAATAAAATAAAATAAAATAAAATAAAATAAAATAGAATAAAATAAAATAAAATAAAATAAAATAAATTAAAATAAATTAAAATAAAATAAAAGGTCCACATCTTCATATTAACATAAACTGTTCGTTTACCACTTTCCATTTTAAGGGAAATAATAAATGTGTGCTTGTGTTACAAAATTAAGACACAATCTATGTTGCTAAGATGAAGGCGTGCTCAGACAATGCATTCTTTGAGTGGTGTTTGAGGTATGTGAGTGACTGTGAGGTGACAGGGGTGTTATACCCGATTCTAATGCTTTGTTTCAATCTTTGTTTCTTGCAGTTACAAGGGATGGATTGATACAACAAATAAAATAATTAATATTCAGTGTTACACGTGATCTGTGCTGCTTAGCCACATCTTGGTGATACATGTTATTTATAAAAAATTATGGAAGTGTAATTTTTGATATTTACCATATACAAATACTTTAGAACAATGTTTGTCTTTTTGTTTTTCAGCTGTTGATGTCCACACGGTTACTCTGCAACAGTAGGTGCAGATATTTTGTCCAACTGCAGTACTTTGCACCATAAGGGTTGAACATTATTTTTTCCAAAAACTGAGAATGGAAAATCATTCCTTTGATGTTTGTAATAGGTATTTTTCCCCCTATGTCTTGAAGCCATGGTCATGGGGAGTGGTTTAGAGTCTACAAAAAATTCAATCTCAGAGGACAAAAATGTTTCGTTTTTCTCCATCTCATAATGCCAGTGCAGGCCAAAAGGGCGTCCTTGTTCTACGTTGGTGTGTTTATCTGGTACAGCAAGCCATGAAATCCCATCTGGAAAAGAATACAAGATTAGTTACTGTATCATGGAATAAACATGTACTAACATGATGCGACTTAAAGAGGATTATTGATGTTATTAACTGAAGTTGACGAGAGGGTAAAATCATTCATTACAAAGATAACATAGCGTTGTGGTTTCCACAAAATGTAAGATGGACATTACTGTTGAGTTCTTTATAGTACTGTTTTCATTGGCAAAAGTCATGTAAACAGTAAACGAAAATAGATTACTATAAATCAAATAAATGTTTCTGTCATATTTACATGATCATCTCCATGTTTGTCTCGATCGGCATGTAGCAATTGAAAAAGTGGTATAAATACCATCACAAAATATGATGCTTCACAATTCCTCTAGGCTAGGATTGGTGTTGGTTATCAGAAATAGAATAAGTTTAAGCAAACCTAACAGATCAGCGGATACGTCTAACACCTACGGCCGTGATATTTCTCACTACATTAGGTCCCTCATTCCTTCTTTAAAGCATCCAAGCATCAGGTGGAAGGAAAAATAGATTGGAGCTTCAAGATCTCCAATGCCTGAATATGTGAACACACTCTCTCAGCTCATGACTTCTTTTACCTTCAACATCTTACAGTCAAAACGGCTCACGCTTACCCTCCTAGGTTTCATTAATGGTTTCATTATTCAATTATAATTGAAATTTATTATTATTTAGTGAGAATACAAAGACTCGGGATTCAAAATAATAACCAGTTCAAAACTTGAGTTCTGAATTGAATTATTCCATACAAGGAACACCATAATCCAATCAGAATTCGAGTTGTTAATTGGTTATTAATTTAAATCCTGAGTTTTTGTATTCTTGAAAAGAATAGAAAATTTCTATCCAACAGACTAGAAGAGGACAATAAGGACTAGCATAGAATCCCTGTTGGGTATAGACACCCTACAGACTAGAAGAGGACAATAAGGACTAGCATAGAATCCCTGTTAGGTATAGACATCCAACAGACTAGAAGAGGACAATATGGACAAGGATAAAATCCCTGTTGGGTATAGACACCCTACAGACTAGAAGAGGACAATATGGACAAGGATAAAATCCCTGCTGGGTATAAACACCCAACAGACTAGAAGAGGACTATGTGGACTAGGATAGAAATTATCCATGTTGGGTATAGATACCCTACACACTAGAAGAATAAATGATGAACAGGGTTCCCAGCCATTTTGAAAATAAAAATTCCCTGACTTTTCCCTGACTAAATAACAGGTTTCACTGACCTTGTTGAGCCGCATTGGCGAGCATGGGCCACATGCCTAACCTTTACCTGGGCCCCGCTCTTATCATATTACACAGGATACCCAACGTAATTAAACCGTCCAACATAAATGATACTAAATACTTCAATATTTTTTTCATTTGAAAAGATTTATCAGTCTATTCGAAAATTGCAAACCGCATGAGTATCACACGGATACTCATGGTTAACTCTAAACAAAATTCCCTGACTTTAGGGTAAGGAACAAACATACCTGCAGGATCTGGGGCCATAAAACAGAAAACAACAAGGAATTCGAAGACCCAAGGTAATGATCGGGTTACTTGAGACATGTCTAAAAAAAGATAAATATAACAAAAACCAATAATATATAAATAAATCTAGAATAAAATAAAATAATTTAATTTAGTCAATCAATCAATCAATCAATCAATCAATCAAATCAAATGAAAAATATTATAAAATTCAAACATGTTAAGCAACATAAAAATACAAAATTAAATTAAAAATATTTTTTTGCCAATTTGCCTTTCCGGAATATAGTTCCTTTCACAGTTCCCTAACTGTTGTCTTTTCTAATTGTTGTACATGTAGAAATATTCTCTTATTTTTCTCTTTTTAAGCCTACTTATCTTATTGTTATTCAAACAGGGTTTACTTGAAAATAAAATAAAAAATAAAATAAAATAACATAGGTAACCCCTGCCGAACATACGTACTGCATGCACAAATCATGAAACACACAAATCATGAATTCTTCTGGCACATAACAATGAAGAAAAACTGTCAAGATTATTTTTTGCTGCTTGCCTACAGGCTCTAAGCAATTATTAGTAAATTATGACCCCAGGTATCCCAAACACAATAAATATAATACTTACTATTGTGAAATGACTGGTGTCTGGGTTTGAATTCTTTTTTAGTTGGTGTCAATTATAAGTCTGAAGTAGCTCGTTATCTATTTGTTACTAGTCTATTAGAGTTTTTCGAATCCTTTGTTTTTTGCATGTGAAATACAAAGGGCAAAATTTTGCATTTATGTAATTCAGACTTAGCATTGTATTTGTATGCATGTCGAATTTGTACAAACTAGGAAAATATTTTTATTGATTATTGATTAACCAAATATGTGATAGTTTGGCAATCCAACCCAATTGAGTTATTAAAGATTTCTCAGTTGATGAATAAGACGTCGTCTTCTATTTGTAAGGGCCATCACTAAGTTAGTACTGTAACTGCACACAGTCTATAACGCCTATGTCAAAAACGACTGGACACGCATCGATGTATCTTGAGATCATGAATTCTATGTTCAACCCGCACTCGATAACAAGACAGTAGCTGGCTGTATATTTGCATCGCTGCATTGAGTCTTCTCCCACCTCGCCTAGAAAATGGTACAAGAAGTGGGTACCCCATTGGGTATCCACTGTCAGCCATTATGTAGCTGTTTCTTGGAAGACGAAGAGGGCAGTTATATCCAATTTGAGGCATCATGTGGAAACTGGCAGAATCTGTTAGGTGTCCCATGAATCCTGCTAGACCATACCTGAAGACCCCATCACAATCTATTATCACCTCCCAGTTTATGAAATGGAATCCACGATCTCTCCTATAGTACATTCGCTGTTAGTTTCCTTGTGGCCTATTAATGCAAATGAAAGTGGCATCCATTATCCCAACAACATTTGGGAAGTCAGGAAAGGTATTGCGCAGACTGTTCCAAGATTGTTGAGTATTCCATCTCACATAAATAGCCTCTCATAATGCGATAGAACTATCAAAAAGACGGTGTGTATAGTCTCTCTTACAGTGGCCTCACTTACACCAAACATGATTCCTAGAGAAGACAATGTCATATATGACTACGTCCCGGGTTTGCATAACTGTCTCGAATTCTCCCAACCTCTCCTCGTGTTGCTATCAGGCTATGTAACACAGAGAAAAAAGTTTTCTATTGCTTAAGTAGCATGCAATATTTCAACATTGGTTTTGTTTGTTTGCTGGTCTACATGCAGACTCAAAGTAAGACCAAAGGGTGATGCAATAATCGTTCGATTCCCAGTGTCAATAACCATTCGATCGTATACGATACGCTTGGTTTATAAACAAAGCTCTCATGGATAAAATGTTAGATTTCGAATAGCTGCACGTGCAAACAGGCCGAGAATGTTGTGTACTATACCGATATTTTCAATGAAAAAATATAAATATACTCAATGAATTAATTTAACAATCCAAAAAAATAGTTATTATTAAAAAGTATATTAACTTTATAAGCTTATAAAGTCAATATGACTAAAAATACTCATATGTAAATGTTTTATATAACATTTTTTTTCGCTTAAGAGCAATAATGTCACTCGATCGATGCGATTGCAAAGGGAACTGAGATATTATATGTGACCGGCAAAAAGGAAAAAATACGAGAAACTTGTGATATTCTTTAAGCGTGGGTGCTATTAAAGTAATTTACTAACTGACTCTGCGCATGCAAAAATCTTACAGAATAATATAGGCAAAAACAATGCACATTCTTGTTTTTAAGAAGGTAGAAAAGTTAACTGAAAATCATATATTTATTTTTTAAATATATCTAAAAAAACTAAAAGTAAAAAAAAGTAAAAAAGTAAAAGTAAAAGTAATATCTCAAGCTATATATCGAGTATTTTTGTCATGCTAGAGTAGCAGACCGGTATGCAATTTTAAGCAAATTGCATCGGCGTCAAAAAATGTCTACGGGGAGGTATCAAAATATTACAAGAAAACCATAGAATCTTAACTTAAAATGCTTAAAAAATTCTACTTGTTTTTCTTCAATATTTGTCGGAAATCATTGTGATTATTCGTCGTCTGACGGCATTTAGAATTCATTTTGTAGAGCAAACATTGCCACGTTCTACCGATTACTTAAGAATTCTTTGTCCAAACGAATAAAAAAATGTGTCAATCCTCTTCAGTAGCCTACCTTTATTCTTCTCTGGTGGTTTTTCTCGTGGATATGCCTCAAAAAGGAATATTTTTGGCCAACAAATTCGTTTCTAACGATCGACGTAGTGACTTTGCGTAATTTTACTTTTTTTCATGGCATTTCTTAACTCAACGCTGATTGGCTTAAAAAGACACCCCGCCCCTAACAAACCCACGACGTTTTTTTATCGACCAATCACATTATTTCAACTAGACGCCCTTATTGGCGTTTACTCGGGCTACCTATGTCGAAAACAAAGAAGGTGAGAAAGTAGTAGAAGTGTGAAAGTAAAGGAGCGCAATCGGAGAGGATGTGTTTATGTTGGTCAACCCCGAAAAAATGAGAGGGTCTCGCGGGAACCGTTGTTGCCAGGCGGTTTGCTTGGTAAAAAAGATAAAAGAATATTGAGCATTTTGTAGGGCTAATGCTTTGTCATTTTCGCTTCCTAATCCAAATGCTTCACGATTGATAGCAGATGGTAGTGGTATCTTACTTGACTGTTAGATCTCAGGCGTGAAAGGTTCTTTTCTCTTTTTGCAGTGTTCATATGCTGTTCTGCTTGTTGAGACAAACGTTGTTTCTTAAGGGCAGAATTCATGTTTGCATAACTTAATTTGCGTTTCTCAGCATTAACCTTTTTTTGTGCATTTGATTTGTGTTTCCTTATGATACCTTGTCTTGCAGTGTTTGATAATTGAGTTGAGCAGGATATAAATAAAATATGGTAATCTAACTCATTTTGAAGTGTTTGTGTTGTTATACCAATCATTTTCTGTACTAAGGTGGATACACTGGTTACTTTTTCAAACATATCAAATTCCCCATTGTATAACACTATGAGATAAAAGTCGGTGGTCCGGCATTTATGGTGAAAAATGCAACAAATGCAAGAATTGGACAGCCATGCTAAAAATCCAGTATTGCCTTTTGTATTATTTGTTATTATCTTCTGTAGTCCTAATTTGCTTGTAGCAGATGTGCAGCACAATTTGCCTTGTTTTTGTAAATTATTTTTAACACTTATATCTGCATCATATATCTGAAGGCTTGCTGGTAAATCATTGATTGTAAGGCACTCTTTGTTGAGGCTCCGAGTATAAAACATGTTTCCATGATCAGAAATTGATTCTAATGTATCTGAATTCCAATAGTTACAGGCTTTTAAAACAGAAAAACAAATACAATAAAATGATATAGCGCAGCAACGTTTCAAAATTATACCATTCATATAGGCATTGAAACTTGTATTATGACTGTTGTGGCTTTGTTGATCATCATCTGTGCCTTTACCAATCACTTCACTCTGTTCAGTTATGTGGGTTGGTAGATTAAAGGTATTTTCACTTGCATTGTTTTGTTCACACATTTCTATGATATGCACTCCCCTGAGTTCAAAAGAACCTGTTGAATTGTCATAAAAACTTTGGAAGTAATTTATTAAAGCATTAAAGTCATCGACATCTAGGAGTACACAAGTACCTCGAGGATGAGGGAGGCCATATGAATTCCGAGCATGAGAATCAAATATTCTAAATCTGCCATCACAATGACAATAAATAGCTACCTTACTACATTGAATAGTTAATAGAAATGAATGGTAATTTTCTCCAATTAAAATCTGCAAAGAATTACCTAAGGGCATACAGTAGAGGAAATCAACAGTAGATGAGACATCATGTATATTACCAGTATAACTTGGACTGTATTCCATTTGGTAAGTGCTTTCTAGTACTGTTACTATACTGGGTAATTCTGTCAACAGTAAAAATTCTTGGTTGTATAATCTTGATAGGACAGAATATAACTCATTCCCAATATTCATGGTGTTTACTAGGTCTACTGAAGAACTTATTGCACTCCTATGGTTATATATCAATGCACATAGTGGCATGGCAACACACTGACGACCAGCATTTGGACTGAATAATGCAATGTTACCTTGAGAATATGGAGCAGAAATTGTTTTTTTTGGATCTATTACTGTGTATGGACCAGGATTTTTTTCTACATCTCTGCTTAGGGTAAACTTACAGTGATTTATTCTGTGATTGAGACTCTTGTAAACATGGGGTAAACTGTTGGAAGCATGTTTTCCTGGACTATAATTTTTCAATATTGGCTGACAACGACTATAACCAGCATTTATTGCTTTTTTGTGAAACTTTAATTTCTTAAGGAGGGATTTCCTGAATCGTAATTTCCTTCGACTGGGAAAAGAATTACCAGAAGCTTTGTTTCGTTTAGATCCTTTGTAGATTTTGCAATAACACTTCATTATTTCGTGATTCAAATGACATTTATTGACAAAGCAATGCATTCTAGATGTCATGGGTACATTTTTGAAAACATACTTACGAACCCTTTTCCGTATTTTTCTGCTTTTGTGCAAAAGGCGTGCGAGTTGTTCAACAGGGACTCTACTTGGTTCTCGATCACGCGAAGCAACACGAGGCTTGTGCTCAACACGGTACTGAGAAGTATAAAATTTGGCATAACGAGACCTGCAATCCTCTAATAAATATAATAGTTTATTGTGATCAACAAATACAGATAACTGTACAGCCTTTTCCAATAAATCACAGTCATTTTCCAAAGAGTATACCAAACTCTTAGTTGACTCATTTATGAAATGTACAATTAAAATCAACATCATGCACAACAGGCTCGCTACTAATAGTTGAACGAACGATAGAATGTTGAAGAAACTGTCCAAAATTGAAAACAAAAAGAAAAGAATACACAAAAAACTTATCCTCGATGAAAATGGCGTAAGTCCAATGCTTGTTGATTCGCGGAAGGCATGAAATGTTGTCTTGAAAGATTCCAATATGGCGTCCATCTTCAGCTTACATGGAATGTTTTCTTTGTCTCCATCATCTTCGAAGCAGTTATCAATGAAGTTCCTGCTTACTAAAGAGTTAGTGATTGTTTGTTCGTTTAAGTACGTTAGAGTAAGTTTGTACGTTTGTCCATTTGAGTTCATTTGAGTTTCATTTGAGTTCATTTGAGTTTCATTTGAGTTCACATTTCTGGTAATCTTTCTGGTATCTTTGGCATTCTTTTGGCATTTTGCTTTGAGTTCGCGGACCGACCCGTTCCGAAAACGCTCGACATCATTTAGTGTGGGTCTACCGCGAACGGCGTGTGCGTTTGTGTGTATTTTGAGTGTCCCAGAAGAAAAGGAATTCGCCATAACAAACCACCGACGAGGAGCCACGGCTGTTTCGTGCTATACGTTTCGCGTCATTAGGTTCCAGGATCATATTTGATCAAAATTGCGCGGTCAGTTGCACCGTAACGAGGTTTATAAAATGGCGCCAAGAGTGATCGTTGATCATGAATGATAGAGGGCATTTGATGACGTTTTTGTTCTTTCATGGGTAAAGAATAACGATTTTCAATTTAGTATCTCCTTAAAAAGAAGACTTTGCTCTAGCTGAGAGTCATTCATCTACCAGGATGCGTCAAAGACTATGTTTTTTGAGGTTTACTTTCCATCAATGAAATGGTGGACAAACGTGCTTGCGATGTTGATCGCAAGTTTGTGGTGTTTGTGAGGAGAATTTTTTGACACAGGAGCATTCACTGATTCAGGTAAGCAAATAATTTAATCTAGCAACTCTTTATTTATTGTTAGATTGTGTTTTCTTTTTATGAACTTTTTTTTGTGGATGCAAATAAGTGGACCATATTCTCGCGTCGGTTTCGATTGGAATACTTGATCGATTTTGCTTCCTTCCGGTGTAATTTCTTCCGGTGCATTTTCCCGCTCATTTTGTGCACACAAGCGTCAAAAATGGTATCCTGCTAAACCTACAGCAGCTTCCTGTCCAGGTTGTTTTGTTTGTGTTTTCTTGAAGAAACAATGGCGACCTTAAAGAGAGTAAGGTGAGTTACAAATTTTCCATTTTGGTCAATGTTTACAACGTGCGACTTGTATTTAAAATATAAATTTATTACGATAACCTGGTTATTCTGTTTTATTCTTCTCTTTATAGAGAACTAATGGAAATTCGCCAAGAAAACAGGAAACATCCGGTTTCATTCATTGACCAACAGCTGTTAGTCACTTAGATAAATATATCATAAGTTCATATATATTATATTTATAATTTATCCTATATTCATAACTTAAGGACGGTTTAGACGGTACAATTTTCGCCTACAACTATCGTATACAACAGGCTTGCGCCATCCTTCTACTCCAGTCGTAGCAGGTAAATCAGGCCTACATCTCCCCTACGACAGATGCAAGCGTGTCGTATACAATAGTTGTAGGCAAAAATCGTACCGTCTAAACCAGCCTTTATAATATAGCCTGTATCTTGTAATTACAGCTACGCCTAGTACTATTTGATTTTTGATGGTTGTGAAATGTTTGTTTAGAAAGAAATGATAATATCAAACCCTCTTTTGACATATATAAATGTAGTACAGAAGAAGAGGAAAAAGAGATGAAAGAAAAAGAAGAGTTAAAGAGGGAAGAATTGAAGCAGAGGCTAGAGGCAGAGAAGGAGAAGAAGAAAATGAAGAAGAGCAGGAAAAATCCCTTCTAATTATTACAAATGTTTTAGCTGTTTTATGTTTACTATTTACATGTTAATTTGATATTAAACTTTGTTGTTGTAGATATCCAATGTAATTGTGCATTATAATAGCACACTTCCAAGATGAGCTTTGCTTGTCAAGTACAAAGGTTTGAGTAAGAGGCTCTATTCAAAGAATGAATTTAATGTAGAACAGAGCCTCATACTGGAACCTTTTTACAAGACCAGCTAAGCACATTTGGCTAGTAAGCAAGTAAATTTGGTCTATGGTATCCCAGGAAGGGCGATGTAAATAAAAGGATCTCCTATTTTAAGTAGTCTTTAGTATCGTAAAATTTACTGTCCTTCCTGCATGCGTAAATACTGAACAGAGCATGGGGAAAAGCTTACTTGCAAATGGACCTCGGATTATGGGTGTACTATATGAATTATTAAAATGTGACATTTGGCACATAGCAAAGACATTAATTGCACAGTACATTTTATTCTTCGCAAGCTTTCCGTTTCTTCACTTGAGGTGTTCTGGCTATGTTTGCTGGATGGCAACGCCTGTGGTGCTCTAGCATGACTTTCTCAAGCTTGTCACAGCCTCTTCTAATGCAGGAATAAGATCGCAAAAGGTCATTAACCTCATGGTGTATTGATTCTACCCCTTGCTCACCTAGCAGTCCCATACCAGTGCCATACCTGCAAAGTTGTGACATGTAGTTTTTGTATTAATAATGGCTGCCAGTTGCATGATACCTGATATTATTATTATTTACCTTTTAACCCATGTAATCATGTGATCCTCTAAAAAATGCATTTTTGGCAGAACAGTTGCACAAGGAAAGTTTTGTCTGTACACCTTCATAAAAAATTCAATTTCTTTCTCTAAAAGGAAAAACAATATTATTAAAGAATAAAATTTTATGATATATTTAACAAATAAATGTTTTTGTTTGCAGTAACAAAGCTCATAAAATATTCTCATTTTTAGTCATCAAAACAACCAACAAAAAGGGGACATTTTTGTTGACAAAATCATATCTGTCTGTTGGTTATAAAGATTAGTTTGCAAGTAATTTGTTATTGAAAAAATATTATCTTACCAAGGATTATAATTTCATTATTGGACAACTTTTCTTTCTTGGTATATATTCTGTGGCATTTACCAAAGGATTCCAGTGCAGTTTTAAATTTCTGTTTCATGATGTCAGCCTCTTGAAGTAAATTTGTCATTACCTTATTACAGACCACGACTGGTACCTCGGTTAAGAGCTTGATATTTGTTTCCTAAATGTAATGAATAAATCTGCTAGAGAATGGAAAACTAAATACAAGAAAGGACAAAACTGCCCAATGAATTTAACGAACTCCTAGCATTGATATACACCTGTATACCTTAAGACATTTGTGTGTGTGGTTGCCATTGAAAGTCCCACCATGGTAAGCTTGGCGCTCAGCTCCAATTTGCCTTAATTCTTTTGTAAGTTCTTCCTTACAAGGTCCTCTGCCAGACCACAACTTTGACCGCCTATCTTGAACTATCTTATCCTGACACAATGAAAAGTGTGGTTAATTTAATGTCTGAATGTTCATTTATGAAGATTATATTTACCATTTCAGCAACTCTATGTCTTATTTGCTCTGCTTGCTTTAGCAAACATTCCCCTTGTTCCTCATCTTCAGTGCTTAACAAGATATACGTAGCAATATCCTCCATTTCTTCTGCTTTTTGCTTTTCAAAGTTGGCTTGTAGCTCAAGTTCATTTGCTTCTTCAAGTTCTTTTACATAATTTTTGAAATCCTCATTACCATGCTGTTAGATTTAATAAAGATACTATTGAACAAAAATACTTCCTGAAAATTATTTCTAATATATACAAAACTATTTCAAAAATGATTGTCAGTTGAAGATCTGAATTAGAGAGCAACTTTGGGGCATCATTATTGTATATTTATTATAATAAATTATTGCTTGACATGAAACCTTCTCTTCTTTTCCAGCCAATGAATATGCAATCTTTACATCCAGTATATTCATAGATTGCTCTAACAGTAAGAAAAGTCGGTTGAAAATTCCAATGCTCACATGTAAAGTTGGTGGACACACCTTCAAGAGAAATAAAGTAATTCAGGTAATGAACTACCTATTAGTTAAAAAAGTAAAATTTCGATGCATATACCTGATCAAGAGGGATTTTAAACATAGGCTGTCTTATAGCATTGTTGTACTGCTTGGCCTTCTTAAGAATGGACCCTCCTGCTCGAAATTTGCTGTTGTCATCAATAATCCCTTGAAAGATAAATATTTTATTTTTGATGCATAGATTGTTGCCCAATCAACCAATTTAGTGTATTATGATTCAAACACTCACACACATGCACAATAATAAAATGTGCTTTTTATGTATTATCACAATTTTTTCTTTTATAATGTTGACACTTTACAACCTGTGGGCTGGGACCACCCAAACAAAGTGTTTAGTATTATTAAATCTTAAATCATATACAAGCAGCCATTATGATTAGTTTTGTTATCTTGGCCAAGGGTTATTGATACCAACAAAATTGTAAAAATTGTCTCTTGTTCAGGAGAGGTTTTCCCCCCAAAATGTACTCTTATTACTTGGTTTTGTTCATGTGGTTCTGGTTAGTATGTCTACATTGTGATAATTTTCAGTACCTTGTAAAGTTCTCGGACTTTTAAGACCCCTCTCGCTCAAAGGAATGGAGATCTCATCCTGTGTTATCAAACACCAGAGACAAAAGTGCTTTCCTATAATTGAATTGGAAAATTAGTTTACCAACATTTTCTTTGCAATTATGATATTTTAGAGTACAGTGGGATGTGGAGGTTATTCTGTGCTGAAAATTTAAGACAATAACAACAAGATTAATTGGAAACGGCAATGTTGATGATTTGTGATTACTGAAGATAACATACAAAACATGACCAGAAATGCACTTTATTTCATTATAGGTTTTATTTTTTATAATAATGTTCGTTGTAATCTTACCACTTGCTCCTGAAATTCCATATATTGCACAAAGAAAAGCATAATCTCCAAACAGGAATACTCGCATGGTCCATTCCCTATTTACATATAAAATAAATGCAATTGTCATTAGAAAGGCAATGTGCTTTATTATTGAACAGAGTGTGCAGTAGAAAAGACTTTTTTGTTATTGTTGATTAATGATGTTGCTAGAATTAGTTGAAGTTAGAATTATCGTACCTCCATTGATGTCCATTCAGATGTTCAATAACATTGTTGTAGCCTTGAAGACCAATAGATAGGTTGTAAGGTGTATCTCCTGCTTCAAACATTGAAAATATCATCGTATTTCTTGTGGAATTAGGGTTTTCTAGATTCCCAATAGCAAAGACCATCTTAAAACTTCCTCCCCCTTTATCCCCTCCTATCTTAATCCAGATTTCATTGCTTGGGATAAGTCCTTCATGCCAAACTAGATCTCCAGTACTGTAAAACACAAATATTAATTATCAATTAGTTATACATTTTATTTGGAATTTTAAGAATTTTTTTTATTAAGTACTGTATTCATAAGAGGTTACAAATTGGTTAGACCTTTTGTGCACTTCCAGATGATTACAAATCATTCCCTCTAGATTCTGAATCCTTGCACATGGTGCCATTTGAACTTCCCTACCACTTCCATTTTTAGTGAATTCAAAGGGCATGTCTTCTGAGAGAATTTCTCCTAGTTTCTGTTAGAAAAAAAGTCATAATTAAATATAAGTTTTTTCTTTCCTAACCTTTTTGGCGAATTAAAACAACAATTACCTGGTTATCTGCAACTTCCCTTTGTTTTTTCTCGCTAGCCATTTTAACTCCCCATGATGACAGCCACCTGTTAATGTAAACTTTCATATTACCATTTCACATTATAAAAGTTGTGGTTCATTTAACCAAATTCACATTAAAGCTTATAAATTCGTCACCAATCAAACTAAAGTTCCTAAATTCGTTACTAACTTGAAAAATTCTGATAGACCTAGTGTGAAACTGACTCTAAGATTAAAAGTTTACGTAAACCATTTACCAACAGACCAACCAAAAGTGGAAACATGACAGCAATTACACATACTGTTTAATAACATAAGGATTTTATAATTGCTACAAACCTCCTTATATTTCTTAATTTGTTCCAGGGTATTCCTAACTCGCTCTTCATTGCAAGACCCTCATCAGCTCCAACCTCAAGCTTTATCCCAGCCTCGCGTAGAATTTGCTGCTGCTTGTCATTTTCCAACATTTGGATTTCTTTTTGTTGCTGCTTGAATACATTTTCAGAGCCTCCTCCACTTACTGTTTCTCTACACTCTTGTAAGACTTTAGCTCGTCGTTGGATGGTTCTTTTTGAAGCAAAACTACTACCAATTTTTGGACGCTGTAGAATAGACACTTGTAAGGGCTGCAAAAAGAAATAAAGTTTTACTTAACCCATTAAGCAAACTTTATGAGACTGATATACTATGGTTGCAAGTAATTGTTTTCTATAACCCTGTCAAATGACAGATGTGCAGCAAGACTGGATGGTTGGCAGTCAAAATTTCACATTAATTAGCATGATGACTTGAGCTTATTTGCAGGTTCGTATACTATTTCACGTTTCACAATTTAAATAAAATATTAAGAGTTGGACTTTATACTTTACTTTACTTACAGTTCCGCCAGTTCGTAAAGCAACGGTAGGGGAACCGGAAGCGGCCAATTTTCTTTTCATCAAATGCGTTGTCAGGGTTTCTTCATCCTGTGACAGTGGAGCCGATAAGGGGTTTTTAAGAATGTCGCTAACGAGGGTGGTGCATCTTCCAGTTACATAAGAGGTGCAGGTGGCTTCGTGTTGAGCAAGCTGTTCCAGTTTTATAAGGGACTTGCAAACAGCACATTCTACGCCGGATGTCGATAGAAGGTTTAAAAGAAGTCTGGGCGGCTTTCGAAGTTCTTTACTCTTAACCTCTCTCTTGCAAACGGGGCATCCAGCACCTTCTCCAGCGTAATTTAACCAATTCTCGATACAAGAGTAACAAAAAAAATGGTCGCAAACTCCTTGCAACGGTCTGTCAAGCACTTCCCGACAAATTGGACAAACTAGCTCTTCGCTGATATTATTAGAAAACCTCTCGATACTTGGCATAGGATTGATTAGTAACGCGGGAATTATTTCTGCAGGAATATTATTTGCCTCTTTCTGACAAGTACTAATGCTATCGCCGCGTTTTGAACCTTTCCCCGGGCGTCCTCTTCCCTTTCTTTCTCTGGCTTTTTTCCCTCCCCGGTTCCTTTTTACAAATACATCACATGTTTCGCAATCTTTTGCTTTATGTGGCAGCCAAACAACTGGGCGATTGCTGCACTTGTAGTGTATGTCATTGCACGCTTTTTGGCTTTTAACGTAGCAGTTTACACAGATATTTCGAGGATGGACGTTTTCGTAGTCTTGGTCGACCGATAAACCATATGCAACTAGTAACTTTTGAGCAACGTGTGTCGTAGTCGTTTTATAGACATATTTCTGCGAATTCCCCGTTTTACAGCCACAAACACAACAAGAGATATTCAGTTCACGGTGAAATTCCATTACTTGCTACTTTGACATTGGGGAGAAAGCCTTTCATCTGTCAATAAAGAAAGCTTTTAGAGATAGTGTGAAAAAAAGTTCATTAACCGGTATTTAAATTTTTAATAAGATTATCGAATGACAATTGAAATTATATTTAATTGTTGATGGTTGTTTGCTCTTGGAAGACCGTAAACACGTATTGAATGTCTTTATTTTTCAGGACTACGTGTTCAGTCACGAAACCCAGATAAAGATCCAGGATTTCAGGATTATGGGAGTAATATCGAATCTAAATATCATACCATTAAACAAATGGGAAATTTTTTCACTGAGACCAGCAGGAAGAATGGATTCTCCATGATACATTGCAATATACGCAGTCTATCTAAAAATATATCTATGCTGCATGATATTCTTTCTATAACAAAAGAGGTTCCAGATGTTATAGCTATTTCTGAAACGAAACTTAACGAAAATAGTCGGCTAAATATTAGCATACCAAGATACGAATTCTTGAATACAAATTCCAAAACTTCGGCTGGAGGTGTTGGCCTTTATTTGTCTACTCAATTGGAATTTGTCCGAAGAAAAGACCTTGAATTATCAACAATTGACGTCGAGTCATGCTGGATTGAAATTATGCGTAAGAAAGAAAAAAACATTATGATTGGTTGTATCTATAGGCATCCCTCTGGTGACCGTGAGCTTTTTAGTGAAACTATGAAGGATCAATTGGAAAAATTTAACAATAAGGGGTATGAGGTATTTATTTTAGGAGATATAAATATCAACTTCTTGAAATATAATGTCGATAATCAAACGTCCGAGTTTCTTGATATGTTGTTGAACCTTGGATTTTTTTCCTCTTATTACTAAAGCAACAAGAATCACGGATCATACCTCAACTTTAATAGATCACATTTATACGAATGTACCTCATAAAATATTGAAAGCAGGAATTTGTTTAGCTGATATTACCGATCACCTTCCGGTATTTTGTACAGTATCAAACAGGCTCCCTGTGACAGGCGAAAATAAGTATTATAGAGATTATTCGAACTTTGATAATGATGCTTTCTTGAAAGACATAAAAAATGTTGACTTTAAAAGCCTTATTACAAATGATGTTAACGAAAGTATGAATAGACTTGTTGAAACGCTTCAGAAGATATCTGATTGTCACGCTCCAATACGGAAGGTAACTAAGCAAAAAAGAAGACAATTGAAAAGACCATGGATTACCGCTGCTGTACTTAACTCAATTAAGAAAAAACAAAAGCTCTTTAAAACACACTTCTTAAGTAATGACCCGGAAAAAATTAAGTATTATAAAACGTATAACAATAGATTAAATAAAATCAAAGAAGCTGCTAAAACAAATTACTTTAGAGCACAGTTTGATTTAAACAAAGAAAACTTAAAAACTACATGGAAGCTCATTGGTATGATTATCGAAAGGAAAAAAGCATCGTCAGTAACAAGTATCGAAAAGATCATTCATAACAATAAATGTCATACTGATAAAGCTAGCATTTGTCATCAGTTAAATTCATATTTTATAAATGTTGGCCAAGATCTTGCTGGGAAAATACCGGAGGTTGATGTCAATCCAAGCCAATACATAAAAACATCGAATCCAAGTAGCTTCATGTTTCGTGGGATACTTTCAAATGAGGTACACGATGAAATTCTAAACCTGAAATTGAACAAATCATGCATTGGTGTTCCGCAAAAGTGCATAAGAATATCGAGCAACCACCTTAGTGAAGCATTAACAATAATATTTAATCAATCCCTGCTTCAAGGTATTGTTCCCGATGTTCTTAAAATTTCTAAGGTAACACCTGTCGCCAAAGGAGGAGATGCCATGGATCCAGCTAATTATCGCCCAATTTCAACTTTATCAGCTTTTACTCAAATTTTCGAAAAGCTCGTCTACAAACAGTTGATCAATTACATTGAAAAACACAATATTTTATTCGAGTTTCAGTTTGGATTTCGAAAAGGCCACTCAACTTCACTAGCCATTACTGAAATAGCGGACAACCTAAGGAAAGCAATAGACAATAAAATGTATACTTGTGGTGCATTTTTAGATTTTTCAAAGGCCTTTGATACTGTTAATCACAAAATTCTAGTAGAAAAGTTAGAACTATATGGAGTCAGAGGTACTGCGCTAAATTGGTTTACCAGTTATTTAACAAATAGGCAACAATATGTTGCTTTTGGTAACAACGTATCCTCAAAACAAACGATAAATTGTGGAATTCCTCAGGGTAGCTCTCTTGGACCTCTCTTGTTTTTATTATATATTAATGATTTGCCAAACTGCTCTGATACTCTGAAATTTAGAATCTTTGCTGATGACACGAATGTCTTTGCCTCGCACTATGACTTAAGGGAACTTGAAAAACTAATGAACTCTGAGCTCCAAAAAGTTAAGACATGGTGTGACGCAAATAAACTATCAATTAATTATACAAAAACAAATTTCATGATCGTGAAATCAAGTAAAAAGAAAGATGCGGTAATTGATCTGAAATTTCAAAACAGAGATGGTTCAAGCAATTCTTTACAAAGAAAAGACCACATAAAATATTTAGGAGTCATAATTGATGACTGCATATCATGGAGATACCATATTTCTTATGTCTGCTCAAAAATTTCACGAAATATTGGAGTGATATCAAAATTACGGCATTATCTCTCCATTCATCAACTGAAACAAATTTATTACAACCTTGTTTATCCCTACATATCATATGCAATATTGGCCTGGGGAAGCGCTTATAAAACGCACATTAAGAAAGTGCAAGTCAAACAGAATATAGTTGTAAGAATAATGTTCTTTGCTATATCTTTTGGCGAAAACACCGAAAGCGCTCTTCCCTTGCTAAATCTCTTGGAGCTTCTCACAGTAAATAATATTTATCGTCTTCATGCTTTAAAATTTACTCATTTATGGCACAAAGGTAAGCTCCCAGAGACACTTTCCTCTTTTTTCAAATATGCAAAAGATATCCATCCTTACAATACCAGGTACGCAGCGAAGCAAAACTTGCATAAATCACAAGTGCGTACCAATATAGGCAAGCAAATGACGGCTAATATGGCGATTGAACTCTGGGAACAAATTCCTAGCCACTTAAAAAATGTTAATGTATTTTCGTTTGCGAAAAAATTAAAAAGTTATTTACTTGCCGACCAATTACAGATAAAAATTTAGTTCTTCCTTAGATTTTCCTTTTTCTAAATATTCTATTTCTTTCTTCATATATGATAATATATACCATACATGTCATTACTCTAATTGTGGATTAACAGTTTTATTGTTCAGTTAAATTGTAATTATTTTTTATGTACTTGGTTCTTCTTCAGTTTACTCCAATGTTAAATTTTAAATTGCTGGGGTCTAACTCGAAAACCTTATGGTTAATTTAGACCCCAGGCTCTGAATTATGTTCTTTTGACAATTATCTATTCTTTATTTTCTTGGTTGTTTTCTATAGTTTTTCACATTTCATGTAAATTTTCTTGTATGAGCAAATAAAATTGTATTGTATTGTATTGTATTGTATTGAAACATCGCTCGGTAGGAAAAACTGGATTTTTGTCAAAAAAACGTTGTTACTTCCACACCAAAAATATCCCTGCAAATAATTTATATTTACTGTTTGAAGTTCATAACTTGCAAAGAAACGACGTTTAACTCAGTTTTTAAAGGGAAACAAAAATTCAAAGTTGCCGCCATTTTTGTTGCTAAGAAGAAAAAAAACAGCTTAGCAACGAGATTTGGCCGCGCGCGCCTGGAACCTAATGACGTCGACGAAACAGCCGTGAATATTATGGTAGTAATATAAGAACATGCGTAATAAGTAAATTGCGAGCAGAATAAGTAAATTACGAGCCTTACCAGCTGTCCACAGTTTCTAGTTGAGCTGGCTCATTTTTTACGCGACTTGAAGTTGTGAAAGGCTTCTATGGACCTCTTCTTCAGTCGTTTCTTCTAAGGCTCGTAATTTACTTATTACGCATGTTCTTATTTGATATCCGAGCCCCATCCCACACGGCGCACTTCCACATCTATCTATGGTAGTAATATAGGGAAGGGGCATGACGTCAAAGACACCGCTGCAAAACGTCTGCGCATGCGCGAGTTCATATATTTCAAAATGGCGGATGGTGCGCTTCGAATTAGGATGCGATCGTTGAAAGAATGGCCAAGAAAAACTCACACCGTGTAAATATTTCATCGAATTCAATTAAATGGATTGAGCCTAACTCTGTGTGAGAGTTTTATTTGTTTGATCATTAGATTTACCGTTCTGAAAGTATTTTTCGAACTCGATGATGTTCGTAAACCTTCGTAAACAGTGTTCTCTGGTCCATACTATTAGACAAAGGAAGCGAAAGTCAAAGAGCAACCGTTAAAGTTGGGACAAATTTGCTGCTTGATGTTGATGAGGAATTCTTCGAGTTTATCCACTTGTGCCATTCCAACCATGGCTCCAAATACTTGCCCATAATAGTGTAGATGACTGTCCAAAAAATACACGTTGTTTTGACCAACGAAACACACGGTCATCCCGTTCGCTATGATCAACGCTGCCAAGTTTCGTTCTCTAACTAGCCGTTGTAGATAGAAGGCAAGGGAACTCTGAGGTACATGAGGATCCACAGAAGTAATAGAAAGATCCAAGGATTCCTCCAATGTCACAGTGACAGGGGCAATTACAGCTGTTAGATGGTGATTTGCTTCAGCTACACTGAAGAATGGATTGCCTAGGGATTGCGTTACATTGTCATATACCTGGTTCCCTCGAGCAATGACAGACAACAACAATGATAACCATGTTTGATTCAGATCGGAATTACAAGTCAATTGGAGAGTAGCATAATGTAGTGAGCTAGTGTATTCCTTTGCCATTAACAAGGAGATGAAAGTACAGGCATTAGAACCATTCCTTCCAAACAGAGTTGCTTGAGGCAGCTGTGGTGGTAGAAACCAGAATTTGGAGGTACCAAGCGATGATTTAGCAATCTGAATATTAACTGCAACTGGATGATGCACAGACTGGGATGTTTTCTGGGAGCTTGCACTGACATTAATTTGTGGTTGCAAAACTGTAAAGGTGTCTAATTCTTGGTCAATGTATGATTCCCAAGCTCTTGAAGAATAGTATTCAGGATCTACTGTTTGGTTGATGTGGATACTATCGTCATCACTGCTGTGGTGTATTTTCTAAATAATAATCAACTACACTAAACCATGTGCTTTGATGCTCGTCTCTTTATTACACACATGCGCACTCGCACGCTTGCAAACCTAACAGGGGTGGGGTGGGTAAATCCACCAACACTACATCTCTCCCTTTTTTTAAAACATGAGTTCACACATGGTTGAGCAAAACAACAATAAACTAAGATGCCCAAAGTCTTTAACTGTCATAACATTTAAACATCATAAGCTTTAGCAAGCTCACAGTCAGACAAAAGTTATAGGCCCAACATAGCCCAGTACATAGTCATCAAACCTTGCAGGTAGCATCCTTGCACGAGTAGGTCGAGTAGCTTGAAGGTTAGGATTGCAGGGTTGACCCGGATGGTCAACCTGGCTGGCTTGGGTAGGTGACATTCCTACTGCTGTGGTCGCCTTGAAAGTTCCTCCAGGAGGTTGATCATCAAAGCAGGGGTCAATCTCATCAAGCTCTGAGGTTGTGGTCCTGGGTTCAGGCACATTTTCTCTGCTGCCGTAGAATTTCTTTAAATGGGTGACATTCCTGTGATACTGAGATCTTCCATCACCAATGAGAACACTGTTTCCTTGCTTCTGAATCACTGTGAATGGTGATGGTTTGAATGGTGTAGATAGCTTGTTCTGTCTCTCCTGTTTGACCAGCACTTGATCACCCTCCTGGATCTGACTGTCTTGTGCTCTCCTCTTGGCGTCTGCGTACTGTTTCCCCTTCTCTTTCCATTCACTGTCTCTATCTCTCACCTCATAGTCCCAACTGGTTTCAGTCAGTTGGGGTAGTTTTGTGCGAATGTTCCGCCCATATAGAAGCTGTGAAGGGCTTATTCCTGTTGTGCTGTGTGGTGTGCTACGGTGCATTATCAGAAACTTGTTCATCTCTCCTCTCCAGTCCCTTCGTTCCACTTGAGCAATGCGTAACCTCTTCAGGATACTGCGATTCTGACGCTCAACTTCTCCATTGGCCTGGGGCCAGAGAGGAGTGGTTCTCCTATGTTCAATGCCATTCTCACGCAAATACTCCTCGAACTGCTCACTTACAAACTGTGTTCCATTGTCTGTTCTTAATGACAGTGGTAGGCCATGAGTAACAAATGCTTGGTCCAGGAGTGATATGATCTTCTCGGAAGTTATGGATTTGGTGAAATCTATCTCAAAGAATCTACTGTAGTAATCCACCACGACAAACAGGTAGTCACCAGAGGGTAATGGACCCAACAGGTCAGCAGCTAAGTGCTCCCATGGAGCAGAGGGCAACTCAGTGCGGGTCATGGGCTCGGGTTTGTGAGGTTGGCTAACCAACTGACACCCATAACATTCTTTGCAGTGTTTTTCAACTTCCTTGTCTAGTCCCGGCCACCAGACTTTAGACCTGAGTCGTTGCTTCATGGCTACAATACCTGGGTGGCCTTCATGGGCTAGCTCTAGTACTTGACATCGGAGTTGTTTGGGCACTACAATCCTTGCTCCTCTCAACACAAGTTGACCAACCGCTCCTAACTCATTCCGCACTGGCAGGTACTCTTTAAATTTGATGTCATCCCATCTTCCATTAAGCAGACACTCCCTGATGCACATCAACTCTGGATCATGTTCTGACACTCTTTCCATCTCGCGTGTGGTCAAGGCACATGGGGTCGCCTCCCGAGCTACAAACCTAATATAATGTTCGGTGGTATCATCTGAGCCAGTAACTGATGATGGGGACAGAAGTCGTGACAGTGAATCAGCGATGTTGCTTGGGCCAGGGATGTACTTAACAGTGTATGTGTAGGGCTGCAGTCTTAGGAGCCATCTCTCAATCCTTGCACAGGTCTTTGACTTTGGTGTAAAAATACACTCTAGTGGCTTGTGGTCTGTCCACAGTTCAAAATCAGCACCAAAGATGTAGGCATGGAACCTCTCGCATGACCAGACTATGGCCAAGGCCTCTTTCTCCGTCTGTGAATATCTCTTCTCAGTGTCACTTAAACTGCGGCTGGCATAACTAATTACTCTGAGTTCTCCTGCTTGTTCCTGTACCAGAACAGCTCCCAATCCGACCGGACTGGCATCTGCAATCACTTTGGTGGGTGCACTTTGGTCAAAGTATCCCAGGGTCTCTGCATTGGTGAGTCTCCTCTTCAACTCCTTGAATGCTCTACTCTGCTCTGGACCCCATTGAAATGGCTCTTGTGCCTTTGTAAGCTTTCTCAAGGGTGCAGAGATGGTAGCTAGGTCTGGGATGAACCGTGCAGTGAAGTTCACCAGTCCTAGGAAACTCCGTACTTCTGCGGCATTCGTAGGCTCTCTAGCCTCAGCAACTGCTCTCACCTTTTCATCTGCTGGTCCAATTCCTCTTTCTGACAATACATGGCCCAGGAATTCTATCTTTGGCATTTTGAATTGACACTTGGCACGGTTGAATGTTAATCCCCTTTCTGCTAGCACCTTAACTACCTCTGCGACTCTTCTATCATGCTTCTCTTCTGTTGATGCATGCACAATGACATCATCAATAATATTCTGAGCACCATCACATCCTTGCAGGACTTGCTGGAGAACTCTCTGATACATTTCCGGGGCACAGCTGATCCCAAACATGAGGCGTTTGTAGCGGTATAGGCCTTGGTGGGTTGAGAATGTAGTAATATCCCTCAATTGTGGAGCTAACTCAATTTGATGGTAGGCTGACTTAAGATCCAATTTACTAAACACTTTGCTTTGTGTCATGTCTTGGATGACTTCATCAATGGTAGGTATAGGGTACCTCTCGCGCTTCACAGCCATGTTTGCCTGCCGCATATCAACACAGAGTCTGATATCCCCTGTGGATTTTGTAACAACTACTACTGGGGATACCCAGGAACTTGGACCCTCAACCCTCTCTACGATATCAAGTTCCACTAGCTCATCAAGCTTTTGGCTCAGTTTATCCCGCAGGTGGTAGGGTACTCGACGCATTTTTTGGGCCACTGGCGTGACCTCTGGGTCTATGGGGATCTTTAGTTGGAAATCCTTCAACTTTCCAATACCTTCACAACAATTTGGATGTTTATCCAGAATACTAAACTGTCCCTGGGACCCATCTAAAGACATGTTAAGGGCATTGATTTCTGGTCCCAGCTTTAACACTCCAAGCAATATTGCGGTATCCCGACCAAGGAGTGCTGGACCCTCTTCTTCAATCACAATGAAGTCAACACCACTTGCAAGTCTTTCCCCGATGGACACTTGGGCTGTAAACTTCCCAGCAACTGTCAAAGGTTCTTTACTCCCATATGGAAAGAGGTTCTGTGGACTACGGGTGGAGGTACATTGAATCTTGCTATCTTTCAGGTGTTCCCACAACTTCCTGTCAACAACATTACAACTAGCACCAGAGTCAATGATCATTTCAATTGGTATTCCTCCCACTTGAACCATTACTCGACCATTAACTGTACCATCGGAGCTACCATGAATACTAAATGCATATTTATCTTTACCTGGTCCTTGGTCATCATCATCATATTCAACTTGCCTTACATGTTGTCTCCCACCTTTGTTTCGCTCACTTGGCTGGGTCCTACACACTCTCTCGAAATGTCCAGTTCCTTGGCACTTCCTGCACTGCTTACCAATAGCTGGGCATTTAGGGTCTTTGGACCTGTGTCCTTCACGTCCCCACGAGAAGCAGGTGATCTGACCCTTTCTTCCATCTCTCCTTTGGTCCCGCTGTACATAGTTTGTCTCAACAGTCACCTTATTGACTTCCTCTGATTTCCCTTCTATAGCACGGGCTTGCCTCTCTGACTGTTCCATAGCTCGAGCAATCTCTTTTAACTGTGCGAGGGTCAATCCTCGGCCCTTTTGAAGTAGCTTCAAACGAAGATTGTGCGATGAGCACTTGCTAATGACTTGATCCCTTATTTGCTCGTCCACTGCTGTATTTTCTTCGAATTCGCAGGTTTGGGCCTTCTGTCGCAGTCTGGTGATAAACTGATCCACAGTTTCATTAGGAAGTTGACTCATTTCGCGAAAACAAAGTCTCTCGTACGGCACGTTTGCCTGAGGTTTGAAGTAATTATTCAATGCTCTAGTCGCTAGAGTATAAACACTCGCTTCATCATTCGTTTCCTCCATCAAGGTGAAATAAATATCCTGTACATTCATTCCAGCAGTGTGTAGAAGTAGTGCTTTCTTCTGTTCCGGGTCAGCGACTCCCTTGCCCGTAGCAAACAGCTCAAATGCACGTAGCCATCTTTGCCATCGGGCATCAAGACCAGCCGAGTCCGTGCAATCAAATGGCTCCAAGCCACCTAATTCAGATAAAAATCTGGCCATGTTGTTTTAAAACGATCAATCTATATCTAAGATTATCTTTGTGGTGATCCTCGTCGCCAAATGTGGTGTATTTTCTAAATAATAATCAACTACACTAAACCATGTGCTTTGATGCTCGTCTCTTTATTACACACATGCGCACTCGCACGCTTGCAAACCTAACAGGGGTGGGGTGGGTAAATCCACCAACACTACAACTGCCCTCACCAAAATCATCATCATCTGAATGGTCTTGGGAAGTTGTGTTTGAACTGGATGTTGGTTTAAGGAGGCTTTCATTAAAGGAAGTTGCTAAGTTATTTATTGTAACATCAAGATTTTTAGTGCAGATGGGACATTTCTTTGCAACCAAGTTGAGACATGTTCTGTGGATGGTGTGGAAACATGGAAGTCTTACAGCATCAGCTGTTGAATCAGTAACATTGCATTCAGTATAGTCACAGACTTTGGTTGCATCTGGGAATGTTGCTGGGGCAGACTTGCAGTGAGTGTAAGCAAATGGGAGAGCCTTTGCATCGACAGTTGAGTCAAAGGTATGAAGATGGTACATGTATTTCTTGTCATTTGTTTTGCCACTGCTATTTTGATTTTGCTGCACCTGAAACCAATATGTTTTGATAGTTAAGATTCTCAAGTCTCAATTTTTTTATTTTTTATTTATAACTTACTATATATATAGGGGTTTAAAATGTTTTAAACTTATTAGGTAAACATACCTGTTTTGATTTACCCAAGTTTTTTCCAACTGACTTAATAGTTGAAAGGAGAACCTCTGCAGATTTTCCAGCAACAATACTCATATCTTTTTCAGAACACCCTCTTTTATAAGGTTTCACAAAACTGTTTTGGAAGCTCTGTTCCGACTTTGAAGCTGCCATTGCTGTTGCTTTTGATCTTATTTGTTTTGCATAGAATATTCAATATCTTTGCAAAGTTTGAATTTCTGAAGTACTTTTGATCTAATTTTTAACCATCCCAGAAAGACAGCATTGATTAAAATATTGATGCAAAAAGGTTTGGGCTTGTTTGGTAAAACTGATCCAAATATCTTGTGGTATACATTTCCCAACATGAAGTGATACATCTTGATTATGTCTTCTTGAAGATTAAGAAAGACATGAAATGGGCCTTGCTCTGGGATTATTGAAAGAATACTTAATTGGATTATTCGATTGAGCTATCAGCTTCTTTTGATAGAACCATGTTGGCCAGTCTCCAGGAGCCGGCAGTACATATTGCTGAAGGTAGTTATGAAGATGAGGGCATTGACCAAATATATGATGAATGGCTGCTTCATAGTCCTCCATACTTTTCAGAGATTGTTCAAACTCATCTATAAGTATTGTCGTACTCAGAGTGGACAGTTCACTATGTGAAAGCTCAGATTATACCCTAGTAAAATGGAAAATATTACTGTGAATTAAAAATGGCTGATGACGAATGTCTATATTTTTCTAATTTATGCTATATATTTTACCTTAATTCTCTTATTTGCTGCTGGCTGTTTTTAGGACTGATTGAAAGTCCTGATGGCATTCTTGCAAGAAATGTTTGGTGTCTATCTTTATTAAAGGCATTGAGCAATTCCTTTATATTTGCTACAATTATGCCTCCCCGGCAATTTTTTTCTGTTCCAGACACTTTTACTTGGACACTGCTGTGTTGGCTTCCTCTTTTTAAAGGTAGGTGTACAGCTGGTATATTTTTATGGATGTCCAATAGGCTGCTTGCCATATGTGTGGGAACAGATAGCTTAAGCTCTGATGGAAGCCTGATGGTTAAAATGTTATGGAAATCATCTAGACGATTCACCATGAGAAATTGTCCCTGTTAGACAAGACAAAAAATATATAATATTCAAATAAAGCTGACTTGCACTTGATGCTTGATTAAATGAGCATCACCTTTTCCTTTCCCTTAGCAGTTCAAGATATTAGGGATTCCACTGCACACTTCTATATGTTTTTTTTTTGTTGTTGTTTTATTTTGTTTTTGTTTTTTTCCTTTTTTAATTATTTTTCAGAAAAAAAGTGCCTTGATAGCAGCCATTATATGTTATTGCAGCACTCCTGGGTAGGTGTGGATTAGCTGCTGCTTATGTTGATTAACATTCCTTGGACTGGTGCTAAAGCCAAGGACCCTTCCAGCATTTATGGCAGAACGTGAGGCTCCATGCTCTTGGAGAAAAAGGCCTTCATCTTTCTGGAGTGAGCAAGTTTTTTGTGATCTATTGATTCAGAAACAAAAGAAACAGTGTTGCTGAAGAAATAATTAAAATTAAATTCCAAAAAAGGAAAAGTATTATTATCCTTAGATACATATCACAGATATCTAGCTTAAAGCACCATTCCTCAGTCACACAGCTTATCATATGATATTATGAAACCTCTACCTGAAATAGGCAAGTGTGTGCAACAAAACAACAGTTCTTTGTTCTTGGACAGCAGTATATTCCTCACTGAGGCGGGCATCTTCCCTGGATATAGATTTTAAGACCAGATCATACAACCCAGGTGCGTGACTTTTTGTAAATTCTCTCATCGACTGTGGACTGTAGAGCGGGGAATCATTGTTGGCTGTGTAGTGGTGGTACAATGCAAGTTGAAAGCGTTGCACTAGATCATCAAATGAGCTGTCTGTATTTAAAAATAAAATTGAATTAAATCAGAGCAAGGTTATAGTAACATGGTAGGTAACAAATTTAGTATTCATTTAAGTTTTTAAGCCTTGAATATTTATGAAATTGCTTATACATTTTGTATCTACTGATCCCATTGTTTAAATTATAGTGCAAAAAGAGTGGTTTTTCAAAATAAAAATCCTTTTTTTCATTCAATTAACCATTCAAGGTGGTTAAGTTTATTATAATAGATATATGAAAACAAAAAATTAAAAATTACCAACAGTGTTTTCTTTTTCCAGTGCATCATTCATTTTTTCCCAGGTGTCTCTGTCAATCACTACTTTTCCTCTTGAAGTTTTAACTTTATCAAGTTGTTGGTGCTGAAGTTCAATTCCACCTATTTCTGATAGAGCATTGAGTCTTGTAAAAAGGTTCGAAAATTGGTTTTTGGTTTCTTTGAGCTTCTCTGAAGATGAACTGCAGTCCACCAAGTTTTCATGGAGGTGTAAAATGGGCGATCCAGTAAACTGCCATATCTGTAAAGATAGGTCAATCATAAATTCCTGAACATGAAAAACAAAAAAGCTGCGCATGCGCCAAAAATGGATTATGCTAGAGCCCTCGTTCTTCGTCGCAGGCCGAAAGAAACGTAGGCTCTGGGTACGAGATTGCCTGCTTGCAAGAACAGTTTATGAGGAACGTTTTGATTTTGTTAGCGATGTAAAATAATACAAACAACATAAAATATTTGGAATTTTATGGTTGTAAAAGTCGAGTCTCACAAGTAATGGTCAGCTTCGGCGATTTTCCGGGAGATTTGAGGCTCTAATCTGGAGACCGGGAGATACGGTCCAAAATCTGCAGACTCCCGGTTTATCCGGGTAAGTTGACAGCCCTGCTTTATGAAGATGGCTGATCAAATATTCTTAACTATCAAGCTAGTGACGTAAAAATGATCGACGTATTACGATGCGGCGTCTATACTTGGAACATTTCGAAAACGCTGAAAATTTCGGCATGTTATGGGCTAATTAATATGTGGCGGGAATTTGAACCTTGGATGCGCGAGATATCTGGAGTCTCTAGACATCACAATACTGGAGGGTTCCAATTAAACCTATTAATACTGTAGTACTATAAACATGACTTCTTGTGAAGTTCTTCTCCAAATGAAGGTTTTGTCGTGACTTTTGATGCAGTTAAACAAGCAATCGGCGAGTATGAAGAGGAAACAAGCAGTACATTCAGGCCCGTAGCTAGTATTTTTGTTGGGGGGGTGCTAATTTACAAAAAGTGGACCAACCATATACTTTATTTTTTAAAAGTCCCATAGGACGCATAGGTATAGATAAATTATTAAAGTAAAATTGATTTTTTTTACTTAGTTTTACGTGAAAATATCATACCAGCCAAAATCTCACTTGCTTAAAAAGCGGACCTTTACCTCGCGTGAGGGGGAGGGGGGGGGTGCAAACCCCCTGCACACCCCCCCCCCCCCCCCTAGCTACGGGCCTGACATTTGTAGTGATTAAAAAGGATAAATTGTTTGTGGATGCAACTTTGAAGGTAAAATAATGAACTCATGCGAATAGAAAATGATCATGGGTAACATCTATTCTACTATTTCTACTTTCGTATTGACCGAAACTGGTTACTATAGTCTTTAAAAACGATATGCGAGCTAACATGGTAATTGAAACAGGAACTCAGTGCAATTAATTATATCTTTTTTCATGGACAGGGTCTACAAATTTGTGTTTTTTTTAATTATAAACAGGGTACCCCTTTCCGAATCCCAGCGGAACAGCCCTAACCAAATCCTAGCGGAGTACCCCCCCCCCCCCCCCCCCCCCACCTCACGGGCCTTAGACTGCCTTATTTCTTCTTTGTCTGCTTTAGTATGCACCATTTCATTTTTACTTAGAACGTCTTAGAATGCCTTTTGTCGTCCTATATCTCCTACGTTTACTGCCGTATTTTTGGAAAATTTGCTTATGATTGCCTTATATTTTCATCAGGATTCCCGGTGGCGGAAGAAGGAAAGCAGTAGTCAGCAGCAAATATTCCTTTTGATGGCATTCCGTTCATTTATGTCGGAGAAAAAAGACTTGCCTGTTATCAACTGAAGGAAACATGTCTCAGGTGATAAGGCAAGATATAAAGCTAAAGCCAATCAAGAACAGGTGTCGCAGTAAACCGCAAACGTGACCACGTTTTCATCGTTTTCCTACATTTCTCTTTACCTTTCACAATACAATGCAATAAAATAATCTTTATTTAGAGAGGGTAACACTCAACAATACATAAAGCCAGTAACTGATCAACTAGTGGCCCTCATGCATATAATCAATCTATATAATATCTAAACATTATAAAATAACACCTAATACTAAAAGCTATAAAACAATATCTAAATACTTATCTTATCTTATAAAATTTGAATGCCCTTTCAAAAGCAAAAACAAAAAAAAAAACAAAAAAAACAACAAAAAAAAACCAAAAAAAAAAAAACAAAAACAAAAACAAAAACAAAAAAACAAATTCAAGAAAATAATAATAATAAACGAGTAAAAAACTAAATTGTTTTAATTCAAACTAAATTGTTGCTTTTGCAAACCTACTACTTAGAGATTTTTGCGATTCCTTTTCACTAATTTTAAACTGAATGTTTTAATGGTGAACTGACGTTTCACGTTTGCCGTAAACGAGAATCTTAAACTTTCTATTAGGACGTCAATTACGCGAGTCCCTCTACTTGTAATACGAGTATCAAAAACTACGAGTTCATTACATGAGCAAGAAGTATTCCTTACCTGAAATAGGATGTATCCTTCTTCTGATCTTTGAGTATCTCTTATACCTTAACCATGAGTACATCACACCTGATCTAGGAAAGCTTACCTGAAATAGGATGTATCCTTCTTCTGATCTTTGAGTATCTCTTATACCTTAACCATGAGTACATCACACCTGATCTAGGAAAGCTTACCTGAACTAGGATTATCCTTCTTCTGATCTTTGAGTATCTCTTATACCTTAAAGGGCCACTTGGACAAAAATCGCTCCAAAATTAAAACTCTTTCATTCGAGCTGGAACTTTGCTGAAATAATCTAGGATACATTAAGAACCACCCACTGGAATATCTTTCTGATATTCGAAAGGAAAGGGCCAAAATTTTACGATTTATTTTCGTCCGCCATTAATTTCTTTGAATCACAGAATTCGACTCAAGAAGACTGGCACGAGTACTTATGACGTCATTTACTCAACCCAAACCAAAACATTGGTGGGTAATGTATGTGCCATGTTCGTAAAACTCGGTTTATTTGGTTTATCCAGAAAATATTTAATGTTTCATTCGGTTTCCTAACTACTATATGACCAAACAATGTCTAGGCGCTGAAATTTTTCAGTTTCAATAATACTGACGATCATAATTCGAAAATTTCAATACATCTCGGCAAGCCAAGAATCACAACAAAGTAGGACGCATGGACGAGATTCTAGCGGTTCCATCGCGCGAAGTGACTGAGATATTCGGGATTCGAATCATTTTAAGGATAACAATTTTTCAAGGTATATTTACATACAAGGGCAAAGAACAACCCCACAATTTGGGTCCGCGAGACATCCGACACAATGAAAGAAAAATCTACGAGCTGAGTGACAGACGCCGCTGTCGCGCGAGTAATAAATAAGAAACCTTTGACATGTTCTATTACAAAGATGATATTAGATAATCGTATGTTTGTACCTATTCAATGCATAATAAACATTTTGAAGCAAATAATAACCGTTCTGTAGTAAATCAGCTAGGAGAATTACGAGATCACATTCTAAATTATTCGGCACATAGATCTAAGTATATTGTCACAAATCTTTATATCACAACGCAGAATTCAAAAGGCAATCGGTTGTTTTCATAACATCAATCACTATTAGATTACATTGAAACTTCAAATTTAAGATCTTTATATCATGGACAGTAGGTAGCAAATACAAATAATGAAATGAACGTAAGGAATTTTTATGAAAACCTCTTCCCAAGCATTGCTTCTTCTTCTAGTTCGGCTTCATCTTCATACATTATAATTTATGGTTCTAACTCTTCAGGATTGACAAAGCGAGCGTCCAAAGGAATTTCCATCATATTTGAAGAGGTATCAAAGGTTTAAAAAAAGTCTGTTTAGAGATTCTTTTCACGATAACGCGTTTAAAACATCAAATAAACTTCAGGTAATTTAACAAGAAATGTATAGTCAAAACGACGCTAACATGACAGTGTTGAGTAAATGACGTCACAGCGTAAAACTGCTGTACATAATGACTCGTTGGCCGTGACACAAAGAAATTAATGGCGGACGAAAATAAATCGTAAAATTTTGGCCCTTCCCTTTCGAATATTAGAAAGATATTTCAGTGAGAGGTTCTTAATGTGTTCAAGATTATTTCAGCAAAGTTCCAGCTCGAATGAAAGAGTTTTAATTTTGGAACAATTTTCGTCCAAGTGGCCCTTTAACCATGAGTACATCACACCTGATCTAGGAAAGCTTACCTGAAATAGGATGTATCCTTCTTCTGATCTTTGAGTATCTCTTATACCTTAACCATGAGTACATCACACCTGATCTAGGAAAGCTTACCTGAACTAGGATTATCCTTCTTCTGATCTTTGAGTATCTCTTATACCTTAACCATGAGTACATCACACCTGATCTAGGAAAGCTTAGGAGTATCCGTTATATAGGTAGAAATGTATCACGCATGAATTAGGTGTATCCCTTATATTCCTTAATCACGAGTATAATCACTTACACGTTAAGCAGGAGTATATCGCACCTGAATAGCAAAAAAAAAAAGTTGCCCTTGAAATATTTTTTCTAGGAATGAAAATTCCAAAAAGGAAGTTATCTACTGGGGGTTACAGTTACCTTTTATAGCGTGTTAGATTTTGTGGAGCTCAGGAAAACCGCGCGGAGAGTATGGGTAGTGCATGTTGAGCGAAACCCATGGAAGAACACCGTATACGTGGACAAGTTATAATCTGGGACGCAAGGGTGGTATCACGGTGATACTCTCCGGTCCATCCAGTTCCTCCGGTCCATCCAGTTCCTCCGGTCCATCTTTGTTCCAATTCTCATGAATGAGTACAGTGACGTGTTAAAACGTTTTAGCAATTGTCTTTAGGAGACATATGGTATTTCGAGAAAGGATGGTGGGAGCAACTGCAACTTGTTTGTAGTCGGTCACCTACAGTTATATAATCTCGATCATTTGAAAGTATTTTATTCGATCAATAAAGCTTATTTGGCTTTCATTTAAGTATAAACATTGAAATCATGACGTATATTTATTGTTATTTATCAAAATGTGTACCAACGCACGATTTTAATTGGGTGAAGTAGTCTAGGCTAATAAATGTTCGATACCCCTATTTGTTAATAATCATAATTTGTTCATATCATTATCTTAAGACGGCCTCTAAGTTTGATTGTTGTATGGAAAAATGCAAACTTAAAATTGCAATAAGCTTTTCTTTATAAATGAACTAAAAGCAAGTGAAAATTTCAACACATTTCTATTATGCATTACAAGCAATATAGCAATGCATTTTATCAATACTGGTCTCTTTTGGTCCTTATTCACTTAACATTTGCTCAAGCCATCCAAAGACTGGTACTGTGGAGACACACCCTGGTATTAGAGGCCCTGTTACGATATTCACTTAACATTTGCTCAAGTCATCCAGAGACTGGTACTGTGGAGACACACCCTGGTATTGGAGGGCCTGTTAAGATATTCACTTAACATTTGCTTAAGCCATCCAGAGACTGGTACTGTGGAGACACGCCCCTGTGTTGGAGGGCCTGGTACTCTCCTGTACTACTTGGGTTTCCTATGGATGACTGTACTGTACCCTTATGGGGGACCCGAGTATGAGGTTGGATGTTCTGATAGACGACTGGTGGTGGTGGTGGATTGGAAGAAGGTCCTGTTTGTCTAAGCATATCTGTACTTTCATACTGAAGCATGGGGTTTCTCGTCTGTACACCAGAATGTGGTTGACGTGGTCGGGTTCTTATTATCACGGTTTCATATTCTGGGATACCAACATTACTTGTTGATAATCCTCGCCTTTCTATTGGTTCATATTCTGGAACATTTGGTGTTTCGTTATTTGGGGCGTTAAAACTTGTCTCTTGAAGTGAGATGTCGTTCTTCGTACGTAAAGTAAATCGTATTGAAAATCAGCAAAAAGCACAAAAATAAAATATAAATATAAAAACAATATATGGATAGATGGATGGATGGAGGGAGGGAGGGAGGGAGGGAGGGAGGGTAGGTGGGGGGGAGGGATGGAAAATAAAAATAAATAAATAAATAATATAGATAGCATATATACCCATAAAAATGCCTTTGAGGTTACTTACTATTTGTCCCATCTCGTCACTCTTATTTGGTCTGCAAAAGGCAATATTGAATTAACAATTTATTTTATTTTGTTAGTTTTATTTTTAATCAATTTTCTTAGGAATAAAACGTATACCTTTTCCCAGAATCGTTTTCTTTGGAAGCTAAAATCAGAAAAAAAGTCATAATCATTGTCTTTCTCGCTTTTCATGTGTACCCTCGTGTTCCAATTGTTTGCACCCAACATGGAATACCAAAATAGCATACTTTTTCTACGTGACCACAGGATACCCGCAATAAATATGATGTTCAGAACAATCGACAAAGCGAACAATATTCCAAGAACTGTAAATAGTGTCTTGTTCTGCTTTTCAATTAGAATCGGGGAATTATCTTTGGGATCTGCACATGAAGTAAAAAAATCAAAGATTATTTTATTATTACCAACAATACTGTAATGTAGATCAAAGCAAATTCATCTAATCAGGACAGAATCAGCTCAAGCTTATGACATTTGTAATTCTCCTTATCATTACTCACGTATTGCTTGTCTATAAAAATGCAATGTCCTTTCTCGTACACCGACGCTATTTTCAGCTTTACATACAATGTTTGCACTGTCCACATCATTCTGGATGATAACCACCACCAAATACTGTTTTCCATTTAATCCTGCATCATGGCTGGTGATGGTAGTCAATATATTCGGTGCAGAAGGATTACAAGACAGGGATGTGTTACTGGGACATGCGTTGATGCTAAGGTTGAACAATACCAGTGGATTGGACTGACTGTAGCTTTTATTACTAGATACAATCAGTTCCGGAGGATGTAAGCCTGTTTAAAAAGAGGCAAACAAACCAAAATATATTCTAAATAACTCTTTCCGCTTAATATTATTATACGCTAACAAAAGTACAATTTTATAAACACCTTTCACTTCCCGTGTAACGCTGCTATTTTCCCCATATCCAGCTTCATTACTCGGTACACACGTAAAGGAGATGTTGCCTGAAGTATTTAAGAGTGGCTGTCCGTAACGGTCGAGAATGGCGGGACAGCGAAGGAATTTTCAAATTTCTCATATTTTGTCAGAAGACACCCTTTGGTAAGCTCTTTTAAAAAATCCAGTTTAAAACTTCAAGCGCTTTTTTATTTTGGCGAATTTTACGAAAATCTAAAACTCGACTTCCGGTTTGCTCTGGACCGGTGTGAACAGCCCAAAATATTACCCATATTTAAGAAGGCCTCACTCGTTCAAAAATACTCCTAACGATCTGATACTTTTTCAACATTTTAACTAACTATCAGACTCCAAAAGGGATAAATAATATTTTTGGGAAAATATTTTGTTCTCGCTTTTTGGGATTTTTTTTCGATGGCATTTCAAGCAGCTACGACGCGAAGCAAATTTTAGCCTAAGTTGAATGCCCTAAATCATCACCTGGTATATATTTTATTTTCACTAATACTATATGATCTGAAAGCTTGTTTATTGTACTTCTTTTCCTGAAAGTATTAGCCTTGGAACGCAAATACTTCCTCGCGATTAATCGACTCTTCTATGTAGCATACGGCGGTCTAATTTCGGATTCAGAATCAAAGCGCCTGCTTTATAAATACTCAAAAACTTTCTTGGATCACCCAGAATGAACATTTTAATCGTAAACAACATTAGTTTGATGACTGTAAACTATACTCCAGCTATATATTATTGACTTATACTTTTGTACTGGAATATTTTAGAGAGTAAGGACTTAAGCGTACGAATTCTAAGTTAGAAAAAAAACCTTTAGACCCCATCAAACGTAGGGTTTTTTTATTTTTCTCTTTTCTTTGTTTTTGTTGAATATACTTGCTCAAAATCCTCCCAAATTTCAATTAGTTCCACGTTATTCGTAGAAAAAACAAACTCATTTTTGTACTTTCTCAAAATTAATGGAATAAGTTAGAGGACATTATGATTGAATAAACAAACTGAATTAGTTGAGAAGCGTGGCACGTGAACGTCGATCACTTGTACCTTTCTTGAATTATATGAACTAAACAAACAACCTTTATGGTTTGTATTTTTTGTCTTTATCTCTTGTCAAAATTAATAATAACTAGTGACTAAAGTGCGTGCAGTTGCTTTCGTACTATTTCATTTAAGCCCCTTTCCCGATAACGTCACACATTTGATTCGCATCAACACTGCCTACTCTGTTTTTTATAAATCGTCCTTGTTTTAAGAGAAGTCAGTGGCTAACAAACCTGTTTCCTTTCTTATTCATTCGTCTAGAATGAACTGTTTGACAGGAACAATTGTATGGTTTCTATCAATTACGGCCGCAATCGTAAACTACATTCAAGGTATTTGGTGCTTTGCTCTTTTAGGGGAACAGGAACATGTAACTCTAGAGCCTCACAGAAAATCTGCAGCATTGTTACCTAGAGAGTTTTTAAGTCTGTCATTTTTCACCATTGGAACATATATCGTATTGGTCGTAAGTGACAGGGTGCTGTAGTTGGCAGGGCCGTAACCAGGGGGGGCACAGGGTGCACGTGCACCCCCACATAAAAGCTTAAGGTCCGCCGATTTTTTTATTCGATGTGCACCCTCCCTGTAAAAGTTCTGGTTACGGCCCTGGTTGGAAAGTCGAGATAGCTGCTTCTACAGTATTGTACTGGGAAAATTATCATCTTCCTCTATTGCGTTTGGGGAGATAGCAAGGTCTTCAGGGACGGTCTGGCCGAGTACTTGAAAAGACGCAAGCCGTCGGGACCTCGAGCACGTCTCATGACCTTTTCTACAAATTCTGGGTTTAACTTTCTTCCTAAGGTTTACTCAATGTTGAGCTTGTTGACCAAGTAGGTTCTCTGTTTTTTGATAAAGCGGTCAGACTTTTTATTTTCTTTGAGAGCCCAGCCTCTTCAGCAGATAAATCCGAGGTCCTCATATTACTAGACGAGAATTTTAGGGTCGGTAGAAACCCCAACCCCCTCTTCCAAGCTTTGTATTTGACGGCCTTAGCAAGATCAAATAGCGATTGTTTCTCAAGAGATTTCGACCATCTCTCAAGAGAAAAATGCTTTTCAAGAACAGAGAATCTTCGCACTCGCACGCAGCCGCCGCCAGAGCACCATACCTTCATTTAATTAAGAATGTAGTTTACTATTGCGGCTGTAATTGATAGAAACCATACAATTGTTCCTGTCAAAATGTTAAAAAAAAGAATAAGAAAAAGAAAAAAAAAAAAACCGGCTGCTCAGCTCGACGATTAGCTTGCCTACTGAGCAGCTATTACCTGAATCTTGGCTATAAACATTAATGTTGTAAAGCATAATTTGATATATATATATATATATATATTTTTTTATCAAACTCATAAATAATTCATGAGGAAAACACAATAGAAATCACGACCATGAAGGAGGTTTTATATCTGATATAGATTCGTCTTCATTTGCATAAACTTAAACTTGGATTTTCTTGGCCAGATTCACTTCAATTTTGAAAATTTTAGTGAAACACAAAGGAACTAACCTAGACGTTTGATAAGCAATCTACAGTATGAGTGGCCGTGTTGTATTCGATATACAATCACTCGGCTACGCCTCGTGTTTGTATATCGGATACAACACGGCCACTCATTCTGAAAAAAAACGTCTGTCTGATGAGTGCGTAAGCACGAAACTCGGAGTTACAGTGAACATGTCTCGTCTTTAATCCAATCTTTACTATATATCTGTTGCTCTGCATCCCTACGCATCGAGCACTGTTTCACCAGTATAGACCACATTACATACTTTGTTATATATATATATATATATATATACAGCCATTTGCAAAAATTATGGCCGTTTCAAATATAAATACAACTATATCGAAAGTATATCAGACAGGGCGGGATATCATTCTTGATATTTTTTTCCAGAAAGCCCTAATGATAGACAACTTGAAAAATATATAGTGGAAGATATCCCATAATACTTGATATGCTTTCGATATACTCGTATATGTATTGGAAGCGGCCATAGTTTTTGCAAATGGCTGTATATATATATATATATATATATATATATATATAATATGTTATTATTATTGGTAAAAAGATACTTGTTGTTCCTGTCAAACAGTTTATTCTAGGCGAATGAATAGGAAAGGAAACAGGTTTGTTAGCCACTGACTTCTCTTAATGAAACAAGGACGATTTTTGGCTTTTTCATTTAGAATCAAGTTAAATCAATCAATTCTGAAACCCCATATAAAAACAAGCAAAAACAGCAACAAAAGAGAAGGGAAAAAAAGCAGAGTAGGCAGTGTTGATGCGGATCAAATGTGTGACGTTATCGGGAAAGGGGCTTAAATGAAATAGTACGAAAGCAACTGCACGCACTTTAGTCACTAGTTATTATTAATTTTGACAAGAGATAAAGACAAAAAATACAAACCATAAAGGTTGTTTGTTTAGTTCATATAATTCAAGAAAGGTACAAGTGATCGACGTTCACGTGCCACGCTTCTCAACTAATTCAGTTTGTTTATTCAATCATAATGTCCTCTAACTTATTCCATTAATTTTGAGAAAGTACAAAAATGAGTTTGTTTTTTCTACGAATAACGTGGAACTAATTGAAATTTGGGAGGATTTTGAGCAAGTATATTCAACAAAAACAAAGAAAAGAGAAAAATAAAAAAACCCTACGTTTGATGGGGTCTAAAGGTTTTTTTTCTAACTTAGAATTCGTACGCTTAAGTCCTTACTCTCTAAAATATTCCAGTACAAAAGTATAAGTCAATAATATATAGCTGGAGTATAGTTTACAGTCATCAAACTAATGTTGTTTACGATTAAAATGTTCATTCTGGGTGATCCAAGAAAGTTTTTGAGTATTTATAAAGCAGGCGCTTTGATTCTGAATCCGAAATTAGACCGCCGTATGCTACATAGAAGAGTCGATTAATCGCGAGGACGTATTTGCGTTCCAAAGCTGATACTTTCAGGAAAAGAATTACAATAAACAAGCTTTCAGATCATATAGTTTTAGTGAAAATAAAATATATACCAGGTGATGATTTAGGGCATTCAACTTAGGCTAAAATTTGCTTCGCGTCGTAGCTGCTTGAAATGCCATCGAAAAAAAATCCCAAAAAGCGAGAAAAAAACATTTTC